>NC_140009.1:22638189-22892400 GCF_964263955.1 Coregonus lavaretus
CACGTCCCAGGATGGCAACGTACCTCCTTCAGCAGAGTGACTGCGGCGGCGTCTCTTGTCCTTTCTCTTCTCCTCCTTTCTGTGGTGAGATTTGTCTTTTCTGGTAATTTGCTGGGGAGGCTTTATTGCCAGCGATTCATCCTCTTCTCCCCTGGAATTGGGAAGACTGTCTAGTGCCAACGACTCAACAAACAGGCTGCCCCTGTGCATAGCAGGGTGGCGTTCAGTTGGGACAAAAATGGGAGAAAATGTATTCAAAGGAATAAGTTCAGTTTTGAAACATTTTTTCTCCATTATCGGGCCCGCCTGAACGTGACCCCAATTCCCACGGCTCTTTTTTCGCATCCCCTTTACCTGTCCTCTGTGGAATCTTCCCGTATGTACGGGGAATTCCGTATTGTTATTTCCATGTTTTTATCCCGTAGTTCTCCTTCTTCCGGAGTGTCCCGTTTGGCTTCCCGATCATCCGTCTGTGGAACAGGGCACGGAACGCACTGGACAAGACATGAGAAAGAGGGGACATTTTAGACCCACCCCCCCAAAAAACATGTTCTAAAAAAACACTGTATGGTAACCATAACAATGATTGATTGCACATAAGGTAAGATTATAATAAGTTTGAGGCACTAGTACAAGTACAGCTCTAGTCTGTGTGATACATTTAGATAAACACGATACACGATTAAGTCAAAATGGGAACCAGCATCCTCTGATGGGGGAAGAGAAACAATGTGCCCCAAATCAACCCCTAGCCCATTGTCAGGTGGAGATCTGAGCTATCGGATATGTGTAAGCAAAATGGCAAACATTTCACCTAGTTTATCAGGGGGCAAGGTGGAGCCATTTCCACATTCCTTATCCCAATCTCTTTTCAGATCTCCTCAAGTGTATAGGGGGTACTAGGGTATAGTGGTCAGTTTGGGGCACCACAGCATTTCTCTTCCGTTTACATTTTTCAGACGTTTGGGCTCCGTACTCTCCTCCAGCTCCCTTCTGCGTTTCTTCTCTTGGAGAATTTCGTCGAGTGTTTTCACTTTCCAGGTGTCCTTTTCGTCCCCCATCAGCACCCGCTCGCCACCGCCTGCTACAGAGACAGAGACCCCCTGCTTCAGACTAACACTGAGGACAATGGAAGAGCAGTGTGCACTGAGATGTGTCATATTAGTGGCAACTGTGGTATTCATGTTCAAATATTTAATTTATGTTCATTAGATATGTGATGTAGGCCTGCATGTAGCCTTTGGACAGTACATTATACAGTTCAATGCATGCGTTTCATCATTTGAGCAAAGGTGTACATAGCTACACACACACACACTATTTCGCACCTCGGGACAAGAGGGTTGTACGAATAAGAATTTGATGGGTAATAATAGATGGTCTTGCCCAGGATATATATATATTTTTTCTCCATCGTATAGGGTTGTAGGGGAGAGGAGGCTCAAGTTTGTAGCCTATAATTTCTGTTGTTACCTGAGTAGCGCCTCGTATCTTATCCATAGCAGTAACGTCACACTTTCACTGGTAAAAAATAAACAAAAAACCAATCCAAAAATGATGGAAGGAAAACGTCGGGGTGATAGAAAGGGGGAGAGAAGTCATACGTCCAAGTCAAATAGAGATCTACACACACGTTGCGTGAAATCTCACTGAATCTATAAATATTACTCGCCTACACTCCTTAACAGTCTGTATTACGTTACATTATCGGGATACTGCCTAACTAGCTAAGTAGCTTTAATTCGCTAGTTAGCTAGCTAGGCCCGTTGACATAAATAAACCAATTCTAAACGTTACGTAATGCCAATTAGCTTACAGCTAACGGTAGCGTTAGCAAAATTCTCAATTACTAATAGCTACTGTAATATACTAATAAGTGGTGGTCGTTAGCTAGCTAGGTACACTTTCAGATGTTAACTATCTGTGCATGCGTCTTGTAACTAGTTAGCTAGTCAGGTACAGAGCCATATATATATATATATTGATCTGGTCAGGTTCTAACGTATGCTAATAAGCTAACATTAGCATTGGCGAGAAATGAAAGCGCTGGTTACATTACGTTTTAGGTTTTTTCAGGAGCAAATTATGATTGAAATTCGTCTCCTCTCAATAAATCTGAAGTGGGTTAACTGAACGCTTTCGAATCCTTCGCATTACAAGTGATTCAACAAACCTGAAATATGCTCCGCGCAATCTTGGACCACCGGAAGACTCAAACGCTTCCTTCTTCTTTTTCCGAGGTCATTCAATTACTTCCAGTTAATATTTCTTCGCTGGTTTTTTTAAGTTAAGTGGACACCTTAATGCCATCACCTGGACAGGAGTTGCAACTGTTTCTAGGTGCAAAACGACGGATACAAGCAAACAAAAAAACAATTTCCAGACCTAATGCAGTATAAAAATCTATTTTATTAAATCATGTGTATGCTGTACATTATCGATTATTAAACATCATTACACCTCATAAAATTCACATTAACAGCTCCCCAAAATATACAATTAGGACCCTCATTGACAATTTTAATGAACATTTCCCCTTTTTTTGTTGTATTAGCAGTAGGTCTATTTTTATATATTTTCATCCCTTACCAGGGATTGACATTAAGGGTTGCCCTATTGCCTGGGGCAAGTTAATTGAGTAGCCGTGTAAGCCTGCCCTGAGGTCAGAATATCTTTTTTTTTTTTATGTGAAAATAACCAAACTGCAAAGAATTTCAGTAGCCTCCCAATTGTCTAAGTGAAAGACAGACAATTGATGGTATTTATGGGAGTCAGGCAAGTTGAGCCTGCTCTGAATTCCAGTATTGATCTTTTTTATTTCTACCCTGTTTAGGTGAAAGGCAGGCAATATATGACATTTCTGTAAGTAAATAACTCATTTACATTTTCGGCAAGTGATCATAATCTTCGGGCAAACAAAACATACTCTTGACTTGCACGATGGCCTTTCAGACTTGAATGTCAATCCCTGCTTACTCCTACACAATACTTCTCTCTTTCATCCTTGTGACTCACAGATTTTGAGGTATAATATTGTGACATATTGCTAGAGGCATTAATTAAATGAGAAAAGTGGCTATAAATCAGTGTAAAACTACTATGTCCGGTTCATATGACAACCAACAACACAATTCTTTTGGGGAATGCATCAACATGAAATCTCAGTCCACAGGTTTCTTTAAAAAAGACAGAGGCCTCTCTTTTATGAGTGATACAGTACTTACAAAATACAACCAAAAAACGAGGTTCTGAGCAAATTCTCAGAGAATGAGACGAAAAGGTCACCTGGTGAGAATTTCACTTAGCAGTCGAAATTATGTAACCTTTGATATACCCCATCGGTTAAACATTTTGAAGTCTACAGTAAATATCTTAATCACAGCAGTCTTATCAACACTGGACCATCAGCGAAAATCACATTTTGGCAAGAACATGAATACAGAGAAACAGCCCTAGAGGCACAATTCATGTGCAAGTAAAGTGGCACTAGTAAAATAATTCAAAGATTTAACAAAATCAGTCAACAGGAGTCAGAAAGAACTTGTAACTTGTATCTATAAAACATTTATTAATTACAATAGTCAGGGAACACAAGATGACATTCTAGTCCAATTCACATAAATAATCTGTCCAAATTTGAGACATCCGCATATTGGGAAGAGCCAACAGTGCCAGTCTTGACAAATTCAAACATTCCTTTGTTGAACTTGTTGTTAGTCTGAGAAAAGCACCATATCATAACAAAACCAAGGAAATGCCAGTGCCATTCACTCAAGCAAACAGACACATTTCCTGTTTAAGTCAGCTTCCCCTTACAAAATGTAGTCAGTTCTGTAGTTTCACTTCATCCTATCCAACTGACGACACTTTCACCATAGACAAAGGACAAAGATGAGAACCAGTTTTACTAAACCTAAGCTCAATAGAGATGTTGAACCAGATTAGGTTGGAATTCAATCATTGCACCTAGCTCTTTCAACCCACAGGACTGCCAAATATTGAATGAAGTTGGCAACTCCCTCTATCCAGGATAAACTGTGGTGTAAATCAAACAAAACAAAACTGCAACGATTGAATTCTTGCCGTGGTCTGTGTCAGGGGTGCACAATTCCAGGGGCATATTCATTATGCCGAGTTTGTTGCAAAACGTTTCTTAAACGGAAGCAAATGGAACGAAACGGGGAGGGACCTACCTGAATTTGTCCAATAGAAACTCGTTTTGCTCTTTTTGCTTCCGATTGGTTCTTAAACAGTTTCTGTAATGAATATACCCCTGTCCTTGGGGGCCAATGTGCTGCTGGTTTTTGTTTCTCCCTGGTGCTTATTTGCTCAAATAGTCAGGGAAGTCACCCACCTGGCTATGCTGGTATTATTTAGTCCCAAGTTACAAGGCAAGGACGAAAACCAGGATAGAATGCAGGCCTAGAGATGTACACCCACTGTCTGCTCACTTATTCTCCCTCTCTACTGGCAGGCAGCGTTGAGTAAACCAGTCTTTGGAGATTCCTCAACAGAATTGATATAATTTAGCTTGTTTAATGCAAATATTAAATTACATCACCCAAATGGTAATATACAGAAATGACAGAGGAAATTGTTAAAATGGTTGAGACCTTGGGCGTTTCACAACCCGAATGACTAAAATTACATTCACTGTTAAAAAAGAATGCAAAGACAATAAAGGAATGTACTCAAGACAAATTACAATTCCATGTACAGTATGCTCAGCACTTAAAGAAATAAAGTACATCAAATAAGGTACATCAAGTCATTGGCACCTTACAGTGAAGTCCCTTTTAAAGCCAAATATTCAACTGACTCTTAGCGAATAACAGGGTTCAATGTGGCACATAACGTAAGACTTGGGTGTGGAAGGCTACACAATGCACAAAAGCCCAAATCAATCTCTCAACACCTATCTATGACGAAACTGAAGGAACCTTTCAGGTTCTGTGCAAGAAAAACAAGAAAAAAAACAATCAACACAATAGTAACAGAGAAGGCTTTGAGAAAAAAATGGTTGCAAGGTGATTTTGTAAGAACTGCACATTATAATGGTCCTCTGTAGCTCAGCTGGTAGAGCACGGCGCTTGTAATGCCAAGGTAGTGGGTTCGATCCCCGGGACCACCCATACACAAAAATGTATGCACGCATGACTGTAAGTCGCTTTGGATAAAAGCGTCTGCTAAATGGCATATTATTATTATTTTATTTGATCTCCGCAGACTGCACTCAAGGTTTTCAAATATTTCACATTGCTGTGAGAAGTTCAGTGTCAAAGGTGAGCTTTGGGAAAACAAATAAAATGTTACTCTCCCTACCTCTACTCCCCTGAGGGTAAGACACACCTTTGTAGTCAGGTTAATGGCTCAAATATTTGCTTTCACTTGTGACTAGTTAGTATACAACTGAGCTAATGCCCTATTAGAATTAATAAATGCCTTGACTGTTCTACCTTATGATGCACCGTGGCTAATTATCGGGAGAATAAAGCTGTTTTGTCAACGAGAATGTGTGCCCATAATCAATGGAGAAAGAAATGTATGCCAAAAAAATAGACTTGCATTTAACCACTTCCACCAATGAACATTGAGAGAAATCCTGAGTTTACACTTTGTTTGAAAACATATGAAATAATGAAACATTTAAGGCGAGGGAATGGAATAACTAAAGGAATTTACAGTGTAAAAGTGAACGGTGAAGTGAAGTCTGAAGGTCTGGCCATCTGGCCGAGTGCTTGTTTAAACACGCCAGACCAGGGGCCTCATTTATCAACTGTGCATACTTTTCTTACTAAATTCTGGCATACTAGGATTCTAGGATTTACATCAGGGCCGGATTACCAAACGGTCACACAGGGCACGTGCCCAGGGGCTCCCAACCTTTTTTTTGGGTTGTGGGTCTCCTGGAGGTCAGACAGGTAGCATATTATAGAAAAAATTTGTAGAATTGCAGGAAATAAGCTTTAAACTGCAACATTTTCTCTCAGCCTCATGGCGAAATGTGAACAATAGCATGAGATGAGCTATAAAACAGCACATTTATTTTCCTGGGGGCCCAAATGCGGTAGTCCGGCCCTGATTTGCCTGTGCAACAAATTATTGGGATTTATCAAACTGTGGCACGGAACATATAAGCATGTTTTATTGATAAACTATATTTGTGTGTTCGTGAACAACCCCGCCTGGAAAACGCCCTCTATTTACTTTTTATGGTAAGAACAACGCCTTAATTTCCTGTGTGATTTGGAGATGTTGGAACTGAGCCATGATAGTTGCTAAAAGAAAGCGCAATGGCAAATGTGATCATATTTCTGTAGAGGTGTGGGCAGAATGTTTTAATCTTTTGTAGTGACATTTCTTAACAAAAAATGCATGCCGCCTATAGCTAGTGCCAAACACTAGTCGCACATTCTGCAAGATTGATTGTCTATTGAACAATTTAAAACTAAATGCTTCCTACAGCCCACACTTCTATGCAAAATACAAATTGTTCAATATTTTGTTTATCAATACATGATTGTGTTTCTATCTCCTGCCTTGGTATATGCTCTGAGATTAAATAGGTTATTATGTCATGCTCCTATTGCACAGCCTACCCATACTGTCATAGGCTACCGGTTTATTTACTTTCAAGCATGGTTGGCTGTTGAATTAGCAATGGATAAATGGTAGCTGTTGTGTAGCTGGAATAAACCAGTCATGTCAGAAAAGGAGAGACATGCCCTGCAATATGATTATGATTTAGGCCTATATAAAACTAAAATAAATATATTAGGCGACATGCGGCTATGCGATCTTCTTACCAACGGCAAATGCATCAGTTTTATCATTAGGCCTATACCTTTTAATATTTGTATTATCCTACCATTATTATAATTCCTGTGCAACAAACACCTCCATTTCCCCCAAAATAACTATATTTGCTTGCAATATAGTTGATCAACGACTAAAAGTTGTGTGTACGCTTGTCCTGAGATTTGCGTGGAGACACGCACACTTTCCCATCAAGTTCAAAATGGATAAACACCAAACATTGAGGGCTAACTGGCGCAGAAAAGTAAAGTATTTTGTTGTGCGCATGCACCTTTGATAAATGAGGCCCCAGGTGTGGGCAAACTACGGCCTTGCCAGATCCGGCCCACGAGCCCATTCAATCCGACCCACGGGAGGTAAAAAAAGTAACAAATTAGTTGTTTTTTGGGGAGGGGGAATTATTGTTTTGGGTTAAAAAAAACACTCCAGGCCACACTTGAATGTCTAAAACTAGGTAGAAAATATGTCAAACTATAACAGACCTATATATTTTCAAATAACTGGAATGTTTCTGGCCCAAAAATAGATTTTGACAAACATATCAGCAAAAAATAAAGCTGTGTGGCCCTCCGTTCAATTTAGAAATCACAGCTGCACCTGTCCATAGTCAAACACTGGTCTGCGTTCAGACCACACACTAAGGCAAGTTCACATAGGTATCAGAGTGCATCAAGGTGAGGCCGAATGAAACCTCAAGAGAAACCAGTCTCTCAAATTGACCATTCCGACTGAACGAAACCTCACTTGAGTGACAGATCCTTCCACCGTGCTATGATGACCGTTGACTTCCCTCATTCGTCGTACTGCTGGCGCGAGTCAAAACGTGGTCTAGTCAAATCGTCTGCGTATCAGGTTCTACATGATCAAAGTTAGAGATAAGATACCTTTTTGGTCTCTCCCCATTGGTCTCCTGGGGAGTCTATCGGTCCGATGCTTTGAGCTTGTGGTCCTGCAGTAGTGGTTTGTAGTGTTGGTCCTGAGCCTGGGCGTGGGCCAGGGCCTGTAAGGTGTCTCTCTGAAACTGCTTGGCCTTGTTGTACAGCAGCACGCCCACAAACACCAGGGCCGTGCCGGCGGCGCTGAGCACCGTGATGTGGTTACTGAACAAGATGATGCTCAGCCAGACAGACAGGGCGTGCTTCACTGTGCTGGCTACACTGTGGAGGCAAGGGGAGGGGGAGGGGGAGGATGTTAGACGCTGCTGCAGGCAGCCTGCCTGTCTAAATGCGATGACTGTCAAGGATAATAGTGCTACCTGAAAGTGTAATAGTGCTACCTGAAAGTGACTGGGTGGGGGGGCATCTCAATAGTTTCACGTGGCTCTCTATCCTTATCTACTTTCCTTCATCTGCACTGAGGTAAAAGAACTGAAGGGAATGATGGCTAACTGCAATGAGATACCCCCTGCCTGTGTGTGTCAGACACCTACCTAAAGGTGACGGGAGAGATGCGTCCCATGAGGGCGTAGGCGGTGACACTCTGCAGGTGGAACAGGACCCCATCAAACAGCAGCAGCAGAACGATGTCTGGACTCCAGCTGAACGAACGCCCACTCTTCCCAATCACTGGAATGTCCTGGAAACACAAAGGAGCATGGGAGAACACCTTCAAACTGTTACTGTGGCACTCACCCAAACCAAATATCAGGTCAAGTCACTAACTTTCCACGTTCATTCCAACTTAAAACGCAAACATTAATTTCACTGCTTGTTTTTAAAGCAACAATTTTTCAACATAATACCAGTATTTTGGCTATCATTATGATGGCAATAGTATTTTATCATTTGTATCTGCCATCAGTAGCCTTGGCTGCACAACACAGTACTATGCTGAACAAAAATATAAACACAACATGTAAAGTGTTGGTCCCATGTTTCATAAGCTGAAATAAAAGATCACAGAAATGTTCAATACATACAGTGGGGGAAAAAAGTATTTAGTCAGCCACCAATTGTGCAAGTTCTCCCACTTAAAAAGATGAGAGAGGCCTGTAATTTTCATCATAGGTACACGTCAACTATGACAGACAAATTGAGAATTTTTTTTCCAGAAAATCACATTGTAGGATTTTTAATGAATTTATTTGCAAATTATGGTGGAAAATAAGTATTTGGTCACCTACAAACAAGCAAGATTTCTGGCTCTCACAGACCTGTAACTTCTTCTTTAAGAAGCCCTCCTGTTCTCCACTCATTACCTGTATTAACTGCACCTGTTTGAACTCGTTACCTGTATAAAAGACACCTGTCCACACACTCAATCAAACAGACTCCAACCTCTCCACAATGGCCAAGACCAGAGAGCTGTGTAAGGACATCAGGGATACAATTGTATACCTGCACAAGGCTGGGATGGGCTACAGGACAATAGGCAAGCAGCTTGGTGAGAAGGCAACAACTGTTGGCGCAATTATTAGAAAATGGAAGAAGTTCAAGATGACGGTCAATCACCCTCGGTCTGGGGCTCCATGCAAGATCTCACCTCGTGGGGCATCAATGATCATGAGGAAGGTGAGGGATCAGCCCAGAACTACACGGCAGGACCTGGTCAATGACCTGAAGAGAGCTGGGACCACAGTCTCAAAGAAAACCATTAGTAACACACTACGCCGTCATGGATTAAAATCCTGCAGCGCACGCAAGGTCCCCCCTGCTCAAGCCAGTGCATGTCCAGGCCCGTCTGAAGTTTGCCAATGACCATCTGGATGATCCAGAGGAGGAATGGGAGAAGGTCATGTGGTCTGATGAGACAAAAATAGAGCTATTTGGTCTAAACTCCACTCGCCGTGTTTGGAGGAAGAAGAAGGGTGAGTACAACCCCAAGAACACCATCCCAACCGTGAAGCATGGAAGTGGAAACATCATTCTTTGGGGATGCTTTTCTGCAAAGGGGACAGGATGACTGCACCGTATTGAGGGGAGGATGGATGGGGCCATGTATCGCGAGATCTTGGCCAACAACCTCCTTCCCTCAGTAAGAGCATTGAAGATGGGTCGTGGCTGGGTCTTCCAGCATGACAACGACCCGAAACACACAGCCAGGGCAACTAAGGAGTGGCTCCGTAAGAAGCATCTCAAGGTCCTGGAGTGGCCTAGCCAGTCTCCAGACCTGAACCCAATAGAAAATATTTGGAGGGAGCTGAAAGTCTGTATTGCCCAGCGACAGCCCCGAAACCTGAAGGATCTGGAGAAGGTCTGTATGGAGGAGTGGGCCAAAATCCCTGCTGCAGTGTGTGCAAACCTGGTCAAGACCTACAGGAAACGTATGATCTCTGTAATTGCAAACAAAGGTTTCTGTACCAAATATTAACTTCTGCTTTTCTGATGTATCAAATACTTATGTCAAGCAATAAAATGCAAATTAATTACTTAAAAACCATACAATGTGATTTTCTGTATTTTTGTTTTAGATTCAGTCTCTCACAGTTGAAGTGTACCTATGATAAACAATTACAGACCTCTACATGCTTTGTAAGTAGGAAAACCTGCAAAATCGGCAGTGTATCAAATACTTGTTCTCCCCACTGTATTTCTCTCAAATGTTGTGCACAAATTCATTTACATCCCTGTTAATTAGCATTTCTCCTTTGCCAAGATAATCCATCCATCTGACAGGTGTGGCATATCAAGAAGCTGATTAAACGGCATGATCATTACACAGGTGCACCTTGCTGGGGACAAGAAAAGGCCAGTTTTGTCACAACACAATGCCACAGATGTCTCAAGTTTTGAGGGAGTGTGCAATTGGCATGCTGACTGCAGGAATGTCCACCAGAGCTGTTACCAGAGAATTGAATGTTCAGCGTCCAATGTTCAATGGGCCAATGTCGTTTTAGAGAATTTGGCAGTACGTTAAATCGGCCTCACAACTGCAGACCACGTGTAACCACGCCAGCCCAGGACCTCAAAATCTGGTTTCTTCACCTGCGGGATTGTCTGAGACCAGCCACCCGGTACGGGCAGGCATAAGCTACGGACAACGAACACAATTTCAATTTGAATGCACAGAGATACCGTGGCGAGATCCTGAGGCCCATTATCGCGCCATTCATCCTCCGCCATCACCTCATGTTTCAGCATGATACTGCACGGCCCCATGTTGCAAGGATCTGTACACAATTCCTGGAAGCTGAAAATGTCCCAGTTCTTCCATGGCCTGCATACTCACCAGACATGTCACCCATTGAGCATGTTTGGGATGCTCTGGATCGACGTGTACGACTTCGTGTTCCAGTTCCCGCCAATATCCAGCAACTTCGCACAGCCATTGAAGAGGAGTGGGACAACATTCCACAGGTCACAATCAACAGCCTGATCAACTCTATACTGATTTACTGATATGAACTGTAACTCAGTAAAATCCTTGAATTGTTGCATGTTGCTTTTATATTTTTGTTCAGTGTATATTCAAAACAAATCGAGACCGGTACACACTAGGCTACACAATATACTCCAGGGTAGAGAGCTGCATTGTGGGCCCTGCACAGTCATTTTTTCATGGACATTAACTTCCTAAACATAATAGGCTATAGTTTAGGCTCCGACATTGACTGGAAATAAATATTGATAGCACGTCTGCCTGCAAATTGTCCCACATTTATCAAATGTATGCAAGATTATTTCAAAAACGTTTGTCTTTGTTTTGTAGGCTATTCGTTATCTATTGTATTAAAAGCAATATTCACAAACTCTAATAGGCTACTTCTTGCTGATTTACGTTCAGTAGCCTACATTTCTTCTCTTTTGTTGGGCATGTGGGATCATGTGCGCCTATATGTGTGTTCTCAATTAACTCTAAGCCGTTCGGGGGAGGGGGGGTACTAAGCTAACATAGGGAATTGTTTTAAGATGGTCATACCATAGATCAATTAGCTATTTGATTTAGAATTTTAGGAGCCCTTTAGGTAAATTTACATTTTAATTTAAATAAAATATTGAATTTGGCCTACTATAGCCCATAGAAACGCATTCATTGAATAACACATTCAAAAAATAAATCATAAGGTGTCTGTCCTTTATCTAAGAAATATAAGAAAGCTTAGGAAATATGATTTTTTTTTTTATACATATTTAACCCCTTATTTTTGTTGGCACAAAACTATCTCCATACTTCCATTCATTTGCATGGGTTACCTTCAGACGGGTCCCGTTACACACTTGTGGAGGTCATAGAGCAAAACAGAGAACACCATCGTGTTTGTGAGAGTCATCTTTCTACAGTGGAGTCATATTAGTTTGTAGCCCAAGCGGTTTGGAAGCTACAGAAAGATGGTCTGACAAACACCGCTGTAGCTCGGCCACCTTCCACTGCAGATGCGGAAGTCCGACATAGGCGGATGCGGTGGATTGAGACGCAGCCCATGCTGATGGATTTCGATGCCATTTTTTAAAATTATGTTACTTCGATAGATGCACTGGTGCATCAATCGACTCTTAAGTAATAAATAGCCTGTAGACAAGTCTATATGGGCGGAGAAGCACGGTGCAGTTGTCTTTAACTTCCTAAAGTTTAGACTATGACATTGACTGGAAATAAATATTGATAACACATGTATTTTACTCTGCTTGCAAATTGTTCAGCTCCTAACAGTGATGCAAAATGTAACTCAAGTTAAGTAGCCTAAGTGTCCACTCTCCTATATTTCGCCCCAACTCTAATCTCTTTCAAACGCAATGCAGAATATATAGGGCCCTAGATACAGTGCCTTGCAAAAGTATTCAGACCCCTTGGATTTCTTCACATTTTATTGTGTTACAAAGTGGGATCAAAATGGATTTAATTGTCATTTTTTTGTCAATCTACACAAAATACTCTAATGTCAAAGTAGAAGAACAATTCTAACATTTTTAAAATAGTAAATCGCATACAGTTGAAGTCGGAAGTTTACATACACCTTAGCCAAATACATTTCAACTCATTTTTTTACAATTCTGACAAT
The DNA here is from genome assembly GCF_964263955.1 of Coregonus lavaretus. Classification (NCBI taxonomy): domain Eukaryota; kingdom Metazoa; phylum Chordata; class Actinopteri; order Salmoniformes; family Salmonidae; genus Coregonus; species Coregonus lavaretus. The sequence continues at coordinate 22,650,944 of NC_140009.1, forward strand.
TAATCCTAGTAAAAATTCACTGTCTTAGGTCAGTTAGGATCACCACTTTAATTTAAGAATGTGAAATGTCAGAATAATAGTAGAGAGAATGATTTATTTCAGCTTTTATTTATTTCATCACATTCCCAGTGGGTCAGAAGTTTACATACACTCAATTAGTATTTGGTAGCAATGCCTTTAAAATTGTTTAACTTGGGTCAAACGTTTCAGGTTGCCTTCCACAAGCTTCCCACAATAAATTGGGTGAATTTTAGCCCATTCCTCCTGACAGAGCTGGTGTAACTGAGTCAGGTTTGTAGGCCTCCTTGCTCGCACACGCTTTTTCAGTTCTGCCCACACATTTTCTATAGGATTGAGGTCAGGGCTTTGTGATGGCCACTCCAATACCTTGACTTTGTTGTCCTTAAGCCATTTTGGCACAACTTTGGAAGTATGCTTGGGGTCATTGTCCATTTGGAAGACCCATTTGCGACCAAGCTTTAACTTCCTGACTGATGTCTTGAGATGTTGCTTCAATATATCCACATACTTTTCCTTCCTCATGATGCCATCTATTTTGTGAAGTGCACCAGTCCCTCCTGCAGCAAAGCACCCCCACAGCATGATGCTGCCACCCCCGTCCTTCACGGATGGGATGGTGTTCTTCGGCTTGCAAGTCTCCCCTTTTTCCTCCAAACATAACGATAGTCATTATGGCCAAACAGTTCTATTTTTGTTTCATCAGACCAGAGGACATTTCTCCAAAAAGTACCATCTTTGTCCCCATGTGCAGTTGGAGGTTTTGGAGCAGTGGCTTCTTCCTTGCTGAGCGGCCTTTCAGGTTATGTCGATATAGGACTCGTTTTACTGTGGATATAGATAATTATGTACCTGTTTCCTCCAGCATCTTCACAAGGTCCTTTGCTGATGTTCTGGGATTGATTTGCACTTTTCGCACCAAAGTACATTCATCTCTAGGAGACAGAATGCGTCTCCTTCCTGAGCGGTATGACGGCTGCGTGGTCCCATGGTGTTTATACTTGCGTACTATTGTTTGTACAGATGAACGTGGTACCTTCAGGCGTTTGGAAATTGCTCCCAAGAATGAACCAGACTTGTGGAGGTCTACAATTTATTTTCTGAGGTCTTGGCTGATTTCTTTTGATTTTCCCATGATGTCAAGCAAAGAGGCACCGAGTTTGAAGGTAGGCATTGAAATACATCCACAGGTACACCTCCAATTGACTCAAATGATGTCAATTAGCCTATCAGAAGCTTCTAAAGCCATGACATCATTTTCTGGAATTTTCCAAGCTGTTTAAAGGCACAGTCAACTTAGTGTATGTAAAGTTCTGACCCACTGGAATTGTGATACAGTGAATTATAAGTGAAATAATCTGTCTGTAAACAATAGTCAGAAAAATGACTTGTGTCATGCACAAAGTAGATGTCCTAACTGACTTGCCAAAACTATAGTTTGTTAACAAGAAATTTGTGGAGTGGTTGAAAAACGAGTTTTAATGACTGCAACCTAAGTCTATGTAAATTTCCGACTTCAACTGTAAGTATTCAGCTCCCTGAGTCCAAACATGTTAGAAACACCTTTGGCAGCAATTAGAGCTGTGAGTCTTCTCAGGTAAGTGTAAAGGGGTCAGCCGAACGAGTGTGCTCGCATACTCCCTTAAAAGACCTTCGCTTGAAAAACTAGAAAATAAGCAGCAATAGTACTGTTTGTCCATTTTGAGATGCCATAGCCAGTATACACTTCCTCAAAATAGTCAGAATTAATCTAAGATAACTCAATAAATGTGTCGTTTTTGCCGAAGACATCTTAGTCGCACAATTTTACATCTAACTAATTTTTCTATGAAAAGATTTGCATGAAAACGAGTCGTCTCTCGTTGAATGACAAATACTTTATTGAAGAATCCCTACTGTCGACCAATCACCGACGAAGGGGGTTAAACTTAGGCTCCGAACTTCGTCTTGCCTCCAATATTTTGTGTACCCGAACAACCGAACCCTCACCGAAGTCCAAAACAAACAAAAAAGTCACAAAACGTTGTCATAACATATGCACGAACTCTACAGAATTGCTTAAGAGTTTTGCGCACCTGGATTGTGCAATATTTGCCTATTATTATTTAAAAAATTCTACAAGCTGTGTCAAGATAATGGGGATCATGGCTAGACATCAATTTAAGTATTTCAAGCAGATTTTAGTAAAAACTAACTTGGCCACTTAGGAACAGTCACCGTCTTCTTGGTAAGCAACTCCAGTGTAGATTTGGACTTGTGTTGTAGGATATTGTCCTGCTGAAAGGTGAATTATTCTCCCAGTGTCTGGTGTAAAGCAGACTGAACTAGATTTTGCTCTAGGATTGTGCTTAGCCCTATCCTGTTTCTTTTTATCCTGAAAAATTCCCAGTATTTACCAATGTCAAGCATACCCATACCATGATGTAGCCACCACCATGCTTGAAAATAAGGAGGCAGTTACTCATCAATGTGTTGGATTTGCCTCAAACATAGGGCTTTGCATTTAGACCAAAAAGTTTATTCCTTTGTTATTTTGTTGTTGTTGCAGTATTACCATATTGCATACAAGATGCATGTTTTGGATTATTTTTATTCTGTATAATTTGTATATTAAATTGTCTGATTTGTTATTCTTACCCATCTACCAATCACTGTCCTTCTTTGAGGTTTTCGAAAAGCTCCCTGGTCTTTGTAGTTTAATCTATGCTTGAAATGTATTGTGGAAGGGTTAGTCATTTAAAAATCATGTCAACCTCTAAGAGTGAGTCCATGTAACTTTTTACTCCTGAACTAATTTAGGCTTGCCTAAACAAAGGGGCTGAATACTTATGCAACGACTATATTTTAGTTATACTTTTTTTAATACACTTTTTTTAATCAAAATGTTCTTCCACTTTGACAGAGTATTGTGTATATTGTTGACAAAAAAATGACAAACCATTTTAATTCAACTTTGTAACACAATAAAATGTGAAGAAATCCAAGGGGTCTGAATACTTTTGCAAGGCACTGTATGTATTGCAATTCTCACGATTCTATATGTATTGCGGTTCGATACTGCAATTTTATTGCGATTTGATGTTCCAAACATATTGCTCACTATATGTCTGTTGCAGAAAATGTTTTCCCCATCACTAATTATCACCTTTTGCTCTGCAACCCCCACAAGCCCCACGGGACTTGTCTAAAGTTGGTACAGCCGATCTGCCAACTTCTGTCCGAACAGTTTGGGCTACACACTACTATGATGGTGAGACTCTCACAAACACGTACATGTCATTTGTTTTGCTCTAGGATGTTCACAGGCCTCACAAGACTCATCTGAAGGTCCAAGTAAAAAAAATAAATTTGAAGTATATATACACTGCTCAAAAAAATAAAAGGAACACTTAAACAACACAATGTAACTCCAAGTCAATCACACTTCTGTGAAATCAAACTGTCCACTTAGGAAGCAACACTGATTGACAATAAATTTCACATGCTGTTGTGCAAATGGAATAGACAACAGGTGGAAATTATAGGCAATTAGCAAGACACCCCCAATAAAGGACTGGTTTTGCAGGTGGTGACCACAGACCACTTCTCAGTTCCTATGCTTCCTGGCTGATGTTTAGGTCACTTTTGAATGCTGGCAGTGCTTTCACTCTAGTGGTAGCATGAGACGGAGTCTACAACCCACACAAGTGGCTCAGGTAGTGCAGCTCATCCAGGATGGCACATCAATGCGAGCTGTGGCAAGAAGGTTTGCTGTGTCTGTCAGCGTAGTGTCCAGAGCATGGAGGCGCTACCAGGAGACAGGCCAGTACATCAGGAGACGTGGAGGAGGCCGTAGGAGGGCAACAACCCAGCAGCAGGACTGCTACCTCTGCCTTTGTGCAAGGAGGAGCAGGAGGAGCACTGCCAGAGCCCTGCAAAATGACCTCCAGCAGGCCACAAATGTGCATGTGTCTGCTCAAACGGTCAGAAACAGACTCCATGAGGGTGGTATGAGGGCCCGACGTCCACAGGTGGGGGTTGTGCTTACAGCCCAACACCGTGCAGGACGTTTGGCATTTGCCAGAGAACACCAAGATTGGCAAATTCGCCACTGGCGCCCTGTGCTCTTCACAGATGAAAGCAGGTTCACACTGAGCACATGTGACAGACGTGACAGAGTCTGGAGACGCCGTGGAGAACGTTCTGCTGCCTGAAACATCCTCCAGCATGACCGGTTTGGCGGTGGGTCAGTCATGGTGTGGGGTGGCATTTCTTTGGGGGGCCGCACAGCCCTCCATGTGCTCGCCAGAGGTAGCCTGACTGCCATTAGGTACCGAGATGAGATCCTCAGACCCCTTGTGAGACCATATGCTGGTGCGGTTGGCCCTGGGTTCCTCCTAATGCAAGACAATGCTAGACCTCATGTGGCTGGAGTGTGTCAGCAGTTCCTGCAAGAGGAAGGCATTGATGCTATGGACTGGCCCGCCCGTTCCCCAGACCTGAATCCAATTGAGCACATCTGGGACATCATGTCTCGCTCCATCCACCAACGCCACGTTGCACCACAGACTGTCCAGGAGTTGGCGGATGCTTTAGTCCAGGTCTGGGAGGAGATCCCTCAGGAGACCATCCGCCACCTCATCAGGAGCATGCCCAGGCGTTGTAGGGAGGTCATACAGGCACGTGGAGGCCACACACACTACTGAGCCTCATTTTGACTTGTTTTAAGGACATTACATCAAAGTTGGATCAGCCTGTAGTGTGGTTTTCCACTTTAATTTTGAGGGTGACTCCAAATCCAGACCTCCATGGGTTGATAAATTTGATTTCCATTGATAATTTTTGTGTGATTTTGTTGTCAGCACATTCAACTATGTAAAGAAAAAAGTATTTAATAAGATTATTTCATTCATTCAGATCTAGGATGTGTTATTTTAGTGTTCCCTTTATTTTTTTGAGCAGTGTATAAGACCAATTTAGTTCCAAAAATAAGGGGTTAAATACATGAAAAAAATCTAAATGTATCCTGATCTTTCTTATACAGTGGGGAGAAAAAGTATTTGATACAATGCCGATTTTGCAGGTTTTCCTACTTACAAAGCATATAGAGGTCTGTCATTTTTATCATAGGTACACTTCAACTGTGAGAAACGGAATCTAAAACAAAAATCCAGAAAATCACATTGTATGATTTTTAAGTAATTAATTTGCATTTTATTGCATGACATAAGTATTTGATCACCTACAAACAAGTAAGAATTCCGGCTCTCACAGACCTGTTAGTTTTTCTTTAAGAAGCCCTCCTGTTCTCCACTCATTACCTGTATTAACTGCACCTGTTTGAACTCGTTACCTGTATAAAAGACACCTGTCCACACACTCAATCAAACAGACTCCAACCTCTCCACAATGGCCAAGACCATAGAGCTGTTTAAGGACATCAGGGATAAAATTGTAGACCTGCACAAGGCTGGGATGGGCTACAGGACAATAGGCAAGCAGCTTGGTGAAAAGGCAACAACTGTTGGCGCAATTATTAGAAAATGGAAGAAGTTCAAGATGACGGTCAATCACCCTCGGTCTGGGGCTCCATGCAAGATCTCACCTCGTGGGGTATCAATGATCATGAGGAAGGTGAGGGATCAGCCCAGAACTACACGGCAGGACCTGGTCAATGACCTGAAGAGAGCTGGGACCACAGTCTCAAAGAAAACCATTAGTAACACACTACGCCGTCATGGATTAAAATCCTGCAGTGCACGCAAGGTCCCCCTGCTCAAGCCAGCGCATGTCCAGGCCCGTCTGAAGTTTGCCAATGACCATCTGGATGATCCAGAGAAGGAATGGGAGAAGGTCATGTGGTCTGATGAGACAAAAATAGAGCTTTTTGGTCTAAACTCCACTCACCGTGTTTGGAGGAAGAAGAAGGATGAGTACAACCCCAAGAACACCATCCCAACCGTGAAGCATGGAGGTGGAAACATCATTCTTTGGGGATGCTTTTCTGCAAAGGGGACAGGACGACTGCACCATATTGAGGGGAGGATGGATGGGGCCATGTATTGCGAGATCTTGGCCAACAACCTCCTTCCCTCAGTAAGAGCATTGAAGATGGGTCGTGGCTGGGTCTTCCAGCATGACAATGACCCGAAACACACAGCCAGGGCAACTAAGGAGTGGCTCCATAAGAAGCATCTCAAGGTCCTAGAGTGGCCTAGCCAGTCTCCAGACCTGAACCCAATAGAAAATATTTGGAGGGAGCTGAAAGTCCGTATTGCCCAGAGACAGCCCCGAAACCTGAAGGATCTGGAGAAGGTCTGTATGGAGGAGTGGGCCAAAATCCCTGCTGCTGTGTTTGCAAACCTGGTCAAGACCTACAGGAAACATATGATCTCTGTAATTGCAAACAAAGGTTTCTGTACCAAATATTAAGTTCTGCTTTTTTGATGTATCAAATACTTATGTCATGCAATAAAATGCAAATTAATTACTTAAAAATCATACAATGTGATTTTCTGGATAAAAATTACAGACCTCTACACGCTTTGTAAGTAGGAAAACCTGCAAAATCGGCAGTGTATCAAATACTTGTTCTCCCCACTGTATCTCTCAGATATAGGACAGACACTTCAGAACAAACTTTCTTTAGATATCTGTTGTTCCATGTAGTGAATCTGTTATTCAAAGCGTTTGTATGGGCTAATAGCAGTAAGGCCAAAAAAATATATATATATATATATATATTTTTATACTTCAAGGGGTCTTAAAATTCTAAATCAAATAGCTAAATGATCCTAGGTAAAACAATTCCATATAGCTTAGTAGAACTGTAGAGGGTCAATTAAGAGCTATGTTGCGCAGCTACACCTAACTTGCTTGAAACTGATTGTAACTGCATTTTTAAAACGATGCCACGTGTGCTATTGAAGTAGCAGAGAAATAAACGTAGTAGCAATGGAAAACTGGGATCCCCCTCTTGATTTAACAAAAGGCCAAAACTGCCTTCAAAAGTGTTTTCCCACAATTGCATTAAGAATTGTCGTGCATTGACTGCTTGTCAAAATACATGCTTCCCTCAGTATGGCTCTCGCCACTTGAATGCGCCTTGAGGAGTATTTATCTTGCATAGAACACACAAGCCGACTAGGTAAATAGGTCAACTATTCTACTATGGGGTTATCTGATTTAGTTTTAATAACAACAGGCTACATGGGAAAAATAGTTGCACTGGAAAGTTGCATCCTGAGTGATGAAGTATAGGCTTTGAATTGCTTTGCCGGCAGCTACACACCACCATTTGAGTTGAGCGGTGGTGCGCATTATAGACTAATTATTCTTCTGAACATCGGAGTGTCAGCAACAATCATGCATATCAGTTCACTGCACACAGCGTAACAGAGAAAATAAAATATTTGAGAATACATTTGGGAATATATTTCGTAGAACAGACAAGCTTCTGTATTAGGCCATGTAAAAATGTAATATACTCAATAGTACAGTAGTACAGTGGGTTCAGAAAGTATTCAGACCCCTTGACTTATTCCACATTTTATTGTGTTACAGCCTGAAATCAAAATTGATTAAATATATGTTTTTCCTCACCCATCTACACACAGTACCCCATAATGACAAAGTGAAAACATGTTTTTAGAAATTGTAGCAGATTTATTGAAAATGAAATATCTTATTTACAGAAGTATTCACACCCCTGAGTCAATACATGTTAGAATCACCTTTGGCAGCAATTACATAAAGTTAATTTCTTTGGCATATTTTTTGATGAGGTAGGCCAGTGACACAAAATCTCAATTTAATAAATTCAGGCTGTAACAACAAAATGTGGCAAAAGTCAAGGGATGTAAATACTTTCTGACGGCACTGTTCTGTATATGTGACTGACCATGAGGAAGACCCAGGCAGGTATGAGCATAATGACTGCAGCTGCACTGGTGTAGAACTGTAGATCTGCAGGGCTAAACAGGACACAGGAACAAGTATTTTATTCAGAACAGATTTCACATACTATAATCTACAGTCAACAGTTCAACATCAAATTCCTCTCCTCACATTCTTTATACATCTGTTAATACACTGATGTATTGTGCTTTTTGTATTCCTATGATACAATTAACAGGAATTATAATCTAGTACAGGATATAAAACCGGGCATAATAGGCCTACATTCATTTACTAAAATATGGAAGAACTAAAAACAACTTACCTGAATTTGTAGGTGTCTCCACTTAGTAGCTTCTTTGAAAAAACATTCTGTAAACTGAGAGGGAATATGAAAAGAACAATGAAAACATGTGGTGTTACATTGTCCTGAAAAGACAAAGCTGTGAAATGTGAGAAAAGTCATGAACTCGGGTACTATTTTGTTAGTGTGTGTGTGTGTGTGTGTGTGTGTGTGTGTGTCTACCAGTCCATGATGTTGGTCGAGAGGGCTGCGGAGAAGCCCAGCATGTTGAAACTGATCTCTGTTGCAGTGCAGAGGGCCAGACCAGCCATGACAGGAAACAGGGACAGGTTCACCCACATCCCTACAGTAGTGTAAGTACACACACACACACACACACACACACACACACACACGTTGGCTATCTGAACAACACTTAAGGACATAGTCATACTTCATTAATAAGTGCATAGACGACGTCGTCCCCACATTAACCGTGCGTACATATCCCAATCAGAAGCCATAGATTACAGGCAACATCCACACTGAGCTAAAGGCTAGAGCTGCCGCTTTCAAGGAGTGGGACACTAATCTGGACAATTATAAGAGATCCCGCTATGACCTCCGACGAGCCATCAAACAGGCAAAGCATCAGTACAGGACTAAGATCGAATCCTACAAAGCTGGCTCTGACGCTCGTCGGATGTGGCAGGGCTGGCAAACTATCAAGGAATACAAAGGGAAACCCAGCCACGAGCAGTCCGGTGATGCGAGCCTACCAGACGAGCTAAATGCCTTCTATGCTCGCTTCGAGGCACTGAGTCATGCACGAGAGCTGTTCCGGACGACTGTGTGATCTCGCTCTTCGTAGCCGATGCAAGACCTTTAAACAGGTTAACATTTTCAAGCCCGCGGGGCCAGATGGATTACCAGGACGCATACACAGAGCAATCACTGATCAGCTGGCAAGGGTCTTCACTGACATTTTCAACCTCTCCCTGGCCCTGTCTGTAATACCTACATGTTTCAAGCAGACCACCATAGTCCCTGTGCCCAAGAACGCCAAGCTAACCTGTCTAAATGACTAAATGATCATCGACTATAGTTGGTCATGGCTCACATCAACACCATCATCCCAGACACCCTGGACCCACTCCAATTCGCATACCGCCCCAACAGATCCACAGATGATCTCTATTGCACTCCACACTGCCCTCTCCCACCTAGATAAGAGGAACACCTATGTGAGAATGTTGTTCATTAACTATAGCTCAGTGTTCAATGCCATAGTGCCCTCCAAGCTCATCAATAAGCTCAGGACCCTGGGGCTGAATACCTCCCCCAGGTGGTGAGGGTAGGCAACAACACATCCGCTACGCTGACCCTCAACATGGTGGCCCCTCATGGGTGCGTTCTTAGTCCCCTCTTGTACTCCCTGTTCACCCACATTTGCGTGGCGGCGCACGACCAACACCATCATTAAGTTTGTGGACGACACGACGATGGTAGCCCTGATCACCGATGACGACGAGGTGGTCAGTGACATGGCAGTTTGGTGCCTGGACAACAACCTCCTTCCCTCAACGTCAGCAAGACAAAGGAGCTCATCGTGGACCACAGTAAACTACAGGGCCGAGCACGCCCCATCCATATTGACAGGGCTGTAATGGGCACAAGTTCCTCTGTGTCCACATCACTAAGGAATTAACATGGTCCATAACACAGTCGTGAAGAAGGCACGACAACGCCTCTTCTTCATCAGAAGGCTGAAAAGATTTGGCATGGGCTCTCAGACCCTCAAAAAGTTATACAGCTGCACCATTGAGAGGATCTTGACTGGCTGCATCACCGCTCGGTATGGCAACTGTTTGGCATCCAATTGCAGTACATCACTGGGGCCTAGCTCCCTGCCATCCAGGATCTCTATACCAGGTGGTGTCAGAGGAATGCCCTAAAAATTGTCAAAGACTCCAGCCACCCAAGTCATAGACTGTTCTCTGCTACCGCACGGCAAGTAGTACCGACGCACCAAGTCTTGAACCAACAGGATGATGAAAAGCTTCTACCCCCCAGCCATAAGACTGCTAAATAGTTAACCAAATAGCTACCCGGACTATCTGCACTGACCCCCCTTTGCACTAACTCCTTTGACTCATTACATACACTGTTGCTGATTATTCTGTTGCCTAGTCACTTTATCCCTACCTGTACGTACATTCAGAAAGTACTCACACTCCTTGACTTTTTCCACATTTTTTCCACGTTACAACCTTATTCTAAAATGTATTAAATAGTATTTTTTCGTCATCAATCTACACACAATACCCCACAATGACAAAGCAAAAACAGGTTTTTAGAAATATTTACAAATGTATTAAAATAAAAAATGGAAATATTACATTTACATAAGTATTCAGACCCTTTACTCAGTACTTTGTTGAAGCACCTTTGGCAGCGATTACAGCCTCGAGTCTTCTTGGGTATGACGCTACAAGCTTTGCACACCTGTATTTGGGGAGTTTCTCCCATTCTTCTCTGCAGATCCTCTCAAGCTCTGTCAGGTTGGATGGGGAGCGTAGCTGCACAGCTATTTTCAGGTCTCTCCAGAGATGTTCGATCGGGTTCAAGTCTGGGCTCTGGCTGGGCCACTCAAGGACATTCAGAGACTTGTCCCGAAGCCACTTCTGAGTTGTGTGCTTATGGTCATTGTCCTGTTGGAAGGTGAACCTTTGCCCCAGTCTGAGGTACTGAGCGCTCTGGAGCAGGTTTTCATCAAGGATCTCTCTGTACTTTGCTCCGTTCATCTTTCCCTCGATCCTGACTAGTCTCCCAGTCCCTGCTGCTGAAAAACATCCCCACAGCATGATGCTGCCACCACCATGTTTCACCGTAGGGATGGTGCCAGGTCTCCTTCAGAAGTGCAAAGAGTTCAATCTTGGTTTCATCAGACCAGAGAATCTTGTTTCTCGTGGTCTAAGAGTCTTTAGATGCCTTTTGGCAAACTCCAAGCGGGCTGTCATGTGCCTTTTACTGAGGAGTGGCTTCCATCTGGCCACTCTACCATAAAGGCCTGATTGGTGGAGTGCTGCCTTCTAGGTTCTCCCATCTCCACAGAGGAACTCTGGAGCTCTGTCAGAGTGACCATCGGGTTCTTGGTCACCTCCCTGACCAAGGCTCTTCTCCCCCGATTGCTCAGTTTGGCCGGGCGGCCAGCTCTAGGAATAGTCTTGGTGGTTCCAAACTTCTTCCATTTAAGAATGATGGAGGCCACTGTGATGTTGGGGACCTTCAATGCTGCAGAATTATTTTTGGTACCCTTCCCCAGATCTGTGCCTCGACACAATCCTGGCCCGGAGCTCTACGGACAATTCCTTTGACCTCATGGCTTGGTTTTTGCTCTGACATGCACTGTCAACTCTGGGACCTTATATAGACAGGTGCGTGTCTTTCCAAATCATGTCCAATCAATTGAATTTACCACAGGTGGACTCCAATCAAGTAGTAGAAACATCTCAAGGATGATACATGGAAACAAGATGCACTTGAGCTCAATTTAGAGTCTCATAGGTATTCAGACCCTTTGCTATGTAAATAAGGTATCTGTTTTCTAAAAACCTGTTTTTGCTTTGTCATTATGGGGTATTGTGTGTAGATTGATGAGGATTTTTTATTTATTTAATCAATGTTACAATAAGGCTGTAACTTAACATAATGTGGAAAAAGTCAAGGGGTCTGAATACTTTGAATGCACTGTATCTACCTCAATTACCTCGTACCCCTGCACATCAACTCGGTACTGGTACCTCGTGTATATAGCCAAGTTATTTTTATTTAATTTATTTATTTAACCAGGTAAGCCAGTTGAGAACAAGTTCTCATTTACAACTGCGACCTGGCCAAGATAAAGCAAAGTAGTGCGATAAAAAACAACAATACAGAGTTACATATGGGGTAAACAAAACAAAGTCAAAAATACAACAGAAAATATATATACAGTGTGTGCAAATGTAGCAAGTTATGGAGGTAAGGCAATAAATAGGCCATAGTGCAAAATAATTACAATTAGTATTAACACTGGAATGATAGATGTGAAAGAGATGATGTGCAAATAGAGATACTGGGGTGCAAATGAGCAAAATAAATAACAATATGGGGATGAGGTAGTTGGATGGGCTAATTTCAGATGGGCTGTGTACAGGTGCAGTGATCGGTAAGGTGCTCTGACAACTGATGCTTAAAGTTAGTGAGGGAGATAAGAGTCTCCAGCTTCAGAGATTTTTGCAGTTCGTTCCAGTCATTGGCAGCAGAGAACTGGAAGGAATGGCGGCCAAAGGAGGTGTTGGCTTTGGGGATGACCAGTGAGATATACCTACTGGAGTGCATACTACGGGTGGGTGTTGCTATGGTGACCAATGAGCTAAGATAAGGCAGGGATTTGCCTAGCAGTGATTTATAGATGACCTGGAGCCAGTGGGTTTGGCGACAAATATGTAGTGAGGACCAGCCAACAAGAGCGTACAGGTCACAGTGGTGGGTAGTATATGGGTCTTTGGTGACAAAACAGAATGCACTGTGATAGACTACATCCAATTTGCTGAATTACTGTTACTCATTGTGTATTTATTCCTTGTGTTATTGTCTTTTTCAATTTCTTTCTCTGCATTGTTGGGAAGGGCCCGTAAGTAAGCATTTCACTGGTAGTCTACACCTATTTTTTTATGAAGCATGTGACAAATACAATTTGATTTGATACTAGAGACAGGAATGTTTACGGAATGAAACCCTGACAGAATCCTAAGAACATAATGAACTGTGCATATAAGGGCATAGTGAAGGGTTTTCTGGATTGGAACTCAGCCAGGCTCTTCACTGTGTGTACGTGCTTTACCTGTGTATTCCCCTAGGATCAGCCTTGACATGATGACAGTGAAGATGGGCGCAGAGCTCTTCACAGTCTCGGCAAAGGAGACAGCCACATTCTTCAGGCTCACCAGTCCCATCACCACACTGGTGAACCTACAGAACGGAACAGGTCAGTGGCATTCAGACCAGAAAACAATCCCACACTACACCCACTCTGAACCTGAACCTCTGCTACACAAAGTTTGTTTCAATTTTCCAGACTGTCAAACTGTTTGTAAACTCCCCAATCACCTTCAGCACCTGGCCTACAAAGGGGTGGTCTTCGTAGCTGACAATGACAAAACTGCCTAGACTTTCAGCAAGTGTTGACTTGGTCACAGCTGCAGCTTCATCTTGCTGTTCCTCAGTGATGGTGTTCTCCTGATGGTATTCTTGGTCTGCTGACGCTGTATTATTTTCTGTGCCACTGTGGATGTGACCTGGTGCAATTTCATGGTTCCTTTGACTCCAGCAAGGTTGTTTGGCACAGCTTCATCGTGCTTAGTGACATCTGTAATCCAAAAGAACTTGATGCTCGAACCACTCTTCTCAAGTAGTTCGAAGAGCTCCTTGGGAGTCTGCACATCCTCCCCCCGTTGAATGTGTTTGTCTGCACAATGTTTCACAGCCCCACCCACGCCATCTGGTGCCACCTTCCCATGGACTTTTCAGAAAGGTTCCAGGTGATTTGTTTGAATCCGTAAATATATGGCAGAGTGCTGAATAGGTACATGTTCTTCTTGTTTCTGTATTGGGTGACAGGACTATCGCTCATCATGTGGAGTGTCATGATTTGTGCATTCTTGTTCTTGACATCTCTCAGGACAGGCTCCAGGTGAGCCCATACTGTCTCTCATGTCTAAGGGAGTCAGATATGGTGGCGTAGGACTGGCTTCCCTCTGATGTGTATGGATCGTAGCCTGCTGTCTACTCCCCCCAAAGTGGAACGCCTGGATTTCTGTAGCCAATTTGCAACTGAGCCAACAGTAATTTGTGTCCTGATGATAAAGGCATTTGCTTGATAAAGGAATCTGAAAATTGACCCTCAATTAATATAGATAGACAGATAGGATAGTAGTTACAGTGGGGGAAAAAAGTATTTAGTCAGCCACCAATTGTGCAAGTTCTCCCACTTAAAAAGATGAGAGAGGCCTGTAATTTTAATCATAGGTACACGTCAACTATGACAGACAAAATGAGAAAAAAAATTCCAGAAAATCACATTGTAGGATTTTTAATGAATTTATTTGCAAATTATGGTGGAAAATAAGTATTTGGTCAATAACAAACAAGTTTCTCAATACTTTGTTATATACCCTTTGTTGGCAATGACACAGGTCAAACGTTTTCTGTAAGTCTTCACAAGGTTTTCACACACTGTTGCTGTTATTTTGGCCCATTCCTCCATGCAGATCTCCTCTAGAGCAGTGATGTTTTGGGGCTGTCGCTGGGCAACACGGACTTTCTACTCCCTCCAAAGATTTTCTATGGGGTTGAGATCTGGAGACTGGCTAGGCCACTCCAGGACCGACCTTGAAATGCTTCTTACGAAGCCACTCCTTCGTTGCCCGGGCGGTGTGTTTGGGATCATTGTCATGCTGAAAGACCCAGCCACGTTTCATCTTCAATGCCCTTGCTGATGGAAGGAGGTTTTCACTCAAAATCTCACGATACATGGCCCCATTCATTCTTTCCTTTACACGGATCAGTCGTCCTGGTCCCTTTGCAGAAAAACAGCCCCAAAGCATGATGTTTCCACCCCCATGCTTCACAGTAGGTATGGTGTTCTTTGGATGCAACTCAGCATTCTTTGTCCTCCAAACACAACGAGTTGAGTTTTTACCAAAAAGTTATATTTTGGTTTCATCTGACCATATGACATTCTCCCAATCCTCTTCTGGATCATCCAAATGCACTCTAGCAAACTTCAGACGGGCCTGGACATGTACTGACTTAAGCAGGGGGACACATCTGGCACTGCAGGATTTGAGTCCCTGGCGGCGTAGTGTGTTACTGATGGTAGGCTTTGTTACTTTGGTCCCAGCTCTCTGCAGGTCATTCACTAGGTCCCCCCGTGTGGTTCTGGGATTTTTGCTCACCGTTCTTGTGATAATTTTGACCCCACGGGGTGAGATCTTGCGTGGAGCCCCAGATCGAGGGAGATTATCAGTGGTCTTGTATGTCTTCCATTTCCTAATAATTGCTCCCACAGTTGATTTCTTCAAACCAAGCTGCTTACCTATTGCAGATTCAGTCTTCCCAGCCTGGTGCAGGTCTACAATTTTGTTTCTTGTGTCCTTTGACAGCTCTTTGGTCTTGGCCATAGTGGAGTTTGGAGTGTGACTGTTTGAGGTTGTGGACAGGTGTCTTTTATACTGATAACAAGTTCAAACAGGTGCCATTAATACAGGTAACGAGTGGAGGACAGAGGAGCCTCTTAAAGAAGAAGTTACAGGTCTGTGAGAGCCAGAAATCTTGCTTGTTTGTAGGTGACCAAATACTTATTTTCCACCATAATTTGCAAATAAATTCATTAAAAATCCTACAATGTGATTTTCTGGAGAAAAAAATTCTCAATTTGTCTGTCATAGTTGACGTGTACCTATGATGAAAGTTACAGGCCTCTCTCATCTTTTTAAGTGGGAGAACTTGCACAATTGGTGGCTGACAAAATACTTTTTCCCCCCACTGTATTTACGTAAAGTTATTTTCAGTATTAGCTGCTTGATGTACATTACTATAAAACAACAAAAACTGACATAAAAACACCCATATCCTACAAAAACTTGTGTTTTTACATATATTATGTATTTGTGTGTACAAAATATATATATATAGATGAATAGATAACTTAATACAAAGACAAAACATATTGACATCATTCAGTACAACCGTTTAGTCATATGGTGTAACCAGAATTTCTGGTGACTCCGAATGATCATTTTGGTTACACCGTATTACTTTTCTCACAAACATGTTTTAGAGGCAACTGCTTATGCACCCATGTGAACATTTGACTTTGACATCAAGTATGTATCTTGAGTATCAAAATAAAATATACGCTTTTCAGATAATTCAACATTTTAATTGGTTTTTAGCGGATGCACCAAATGATCAGATTTTTTGGGTAAAACCTGATAGGGAGTGGAAATGTAAACTTATCAAAGATTTACGAGAGACTTGCTAAACTTTATTCTTAACCAAAGGGTATCGCACAGGCATCTTAATGATGTCACATCCTGTCACGAGTACCATCATGTGATTTGATCCAAAATGATGACTTTATATGTCGGTCGCACAGAATGATAATCATGAAGGCTATTTTTCCGGACAAAAGTATTTAAAGTATTTAAAACCTTTTTGCCTAAACTGTCTTACCCAGACGTTTAGTGTAATAGACCCTTAAAAAAATTATGCAAGAATAATCATTTGACGGTTTTGTTTTGATTTGAGATGTTTTAACATTTATTTAGATTACATTTGTCTTCTGACTTTTTTTTTTACGAAAGTGACCGTGTTTTTCACATTTAACCATTAACTCTTTTAGGACTCAATAAAAGAGAAAGGGTATAGTTACATAACACAAAATATGTATAAACTGGTTGTTGATTTTGGAAAATATTTCATTCGGACACCAAAATATGCACGTCACGTCATTGACCTTACCTGTAATGATAGAGGTGCTGATATTGAGGTGCAGCATCTCACTTCCCTAAAAATATACCTGTTTAGCGGTCATTTAAGTTCAACAACCATTTTGGTAGCACTGATACCTCTCCCATGGAAACAACACTCAAATAAACATTGATCAATTAACGTTAGCCATTACGGAAATAAAGGCTAGTCATGTATTAGTCCAACTTAACAAAAATAAACAAACCAACCAAATAACTTCAACAATGCAGCTGAAAGTAGAGTCATAAGAGTGCAGACCCACCTCATGAGCCCCACAAACAGCATGATCATGAGGAAGTTGGGGGGGTACTCAGTCCTGGACTTGTGCTGGTATAGGCAGCAAGGCACATACATCTTCAGAAAGCCTATGATGGTGGTGGAGACCATTTGAACAGCACCTACAAATCAATTCAAACCAATAAACCATGGTACAACAACATGTAGGAATTGAGTCCTCTACCTCTGATGCCCTTAGTACCCTGAATAGAATCAACCAACTATGAGTCAAACCATCTATTGATTGGAGTATTGACAATTTGAAATTGAGTGTGTGTGTGTGTGTGTGTGTGTGTGTGTGTGTGTGTGTGTGTGCATGCGGATGCCTGTTCCTTACCCAGCATGCTGGGCTCCCCCTCTAGCAGTGATAGGATGTACTTGTTGAGGAACAGTGTGCAGAAGCTGAAGAAGTACCACAGGCCCAGGTAGACCAGCGACTTGGAGTTCCACACCCCTGAATCAGCCTCGATTATTGTGGTCTCTGTGATGGTGATCTTCAGCACGTGTTCCCCCGGCATGCTCTCGCTGCGTGCCAGCACCACACGCTCCTGCCTGCTTTGGAACGGCGAAAGAAACCGCCACAGGGAATGTCTTCCAGCCCGACAGTTGGACGACATGACGCACGGCGCCCGAGGATCCACTGACCAGGATCCAGCAGGCACAAACACAGAGAGGAGGGGGAGGGGACTGCTGAAGAGGGCCGGTCAATCCATCGTCAGTCTGTGTGTCTATCCAACGGTGTGTTCAGCATGCCTGTAGAAATGGTGGTCTCTGCAACACAGCTAAAAAACAAGGAATGAATGTAGTTGACAGTCATCTAGCATTATGCCATTTTTAAATCATCATCGAGGCATCAAAGTTACTCAACCCATATGCAGTCTTTATTGGTTTTCTAAATGATACACTAGATATTACAGGCAATACTGCCGGGCACAAGCTTCTAACAGTGCAAACCAAGAGTCAGATCCACAAGACATGGCAATTAAAAGCCATGAGTGGTGAGTATCATCACAGTGCAAAGATCAGTGTAGATAAATTAGTTTCTATCTTAATTTCTGTAGAAACCACTAATAAAAACATAGCTACAAGTCAGTTTACATGCCAGGGCATATATTAATACCTAAAGCTGAAATACTTGAAATATTGCTATTGTTGCTGCCTCTAGCATCCTCATGTGACATTTTAAACACTTTTGAACTCGAAAGTTTTAGCTAGCTAGCTAACTAACTATACTGAACAGAAATATAAATGCAACATGTAAAGTGTTGGTCCCATGTTTCATGAGCTGAAATGAAAGATCCCAGAAATGTCCATACTCACAAAAAGCTTATTTCTCTCAAATGTTGTGCACAAATTTGTTTACATTAGTGAGCATTTCTCCTTTGCCAAGATAATCTATCCACCTGACAGGTGTGGCATATCAAGAAGCTGATTAAATAGCATGATCATTACACGGGTGCACCTTGTGCTGGGGGACAATAAAAGGACACTCTAAAATGTGCAGTTTTGTCACACAATACCATGCTACAGTTTCCTCAAGTTGAGGGAGCGTGCAATTGGCATGCTGACTGCAGGAATGTCCACCAAAGCTGTTACCACAGAATTGAATGTTAATTTTTCTACCATAAACTGCCTCCAACATCATTTTAGAGAATTTGGCAGTAAATGATCCACCCAAATCATTTGGGTTCCTGGATCATTTCACAGCATTATAAGGCTGAGTTGAGACAATGACTTATCAATGACCCAAACCCAGCTCAGTTAATCCCTACCATTGTGACGCTGAGTTGACATAATGCTTCAGCAAATGTACATTACACCAGGGGCGTTGGTAGACACAATGTAAGTAACCTAATTTATGTCCCTCTAACTACCCTGAATGCCTCTGCTGATCCTACAGCTATTGCATGCAGTAATAATGTGCCTATGAACCAGAGTTATACAGTTAGCACTGAGGCGTGTGCCCTAGTAGGAAGTCCACTGTGTGCAGCTCACCCTGCACTAACATAAATAACATGAGCATATCCATTTCTGCTAAGCTTCCCAGTAAAGCAATGAAAACAAGTAAGCATCCCAGAAGAAAAGTGCTCAAAATAGCCCACGTTAACATATGTAGCTAAAGAAACAACGTTCATGAAATCACCAATTTGCTAGTAACAGATTACATTCATATTCTGACTATCTCTGAAACTCACTTAGGGCCTAGATAATATATTTGATGATACAGTGGTAGCAATACAAGGTTATAACATTTACAGAAAAGACAGAAATGCCAATGGTGGAGGTGTTGCTGTTTATATTTAAAACCACATTCCTGTAATGCTAAGAGAGGATCTCGTGTTAAATACTGTTGAAGTAATATGGCTTCAAACTGTAACCAGTGCCTGCAACCTGGTTCAGGTTATCATTCAACCTACCAGGGTAGTTACAAACAGCACAGGACTGAAATCATCAACATGTATTGATCACATCTTTACTAATGCTGCAGAAATGTGCTTTAAAGCAGTATCCAAATCCATCGGATGTAGTGATCACAATATAGTAGCCATATCTAGGAAAACCAAAGTTCCAAAGGCTGGGCCAAATATAGTGTATAAGAGGTCATACAATACGTTTTGTAGTGATTCCTTTGTTGTTGATGTAAATAATATTTGTTGGTCCACAGTGTGTAATGAGGAGCAAACAGATGCTGCACTTGACACATTTATGAAATTGCTTATTCCAGTTACTAATAAGTATGCACCCATTAAGAAAATGACTGTAAAAACTGTTAAATCCCCGTGGATTGATGAGAAACTGAAAAATGGTATGGTTGAGAGGGATGAGGTAAAAGGAATGGCAAATAAGTCTGGCTGCACAACCGATTGGCAAACGTATTGTAAATTCAGAAATCATGTGACTAAACTGAATAAAAAGAAGAAACTACACTATGAAACAAAGATAAATGACAAAGAATGATAGTAAAAAGCTTTGGAGCACCTTAAATGAAATGTTGGGGGGAAAAAGCAAACTCAGCTCCATCATTCATTGAATCAGATGGCTCATTCATCACAAAACCGACTGATATTGCCAACTACTTTAATTATATTTTCATTGGCAAGATTAGCAAATTTAGGCATGACATGCCAGCAACAAACACTGACACTACACATCCAAGTATATCTGACCAAATTACGAAAGACACGCATTGTAATTTTGAATTCCGTAAAGTGAGTGTGGAAGAGGTGAAAAAAGTATTGTTGTCTATCAACAATGACAAGCCACTGGGGTCTGACAACTTGGATGGAAAATTACTGAGGATAATAGCGGACGATATTGCCACTCCTATTTGCCATATTTCCAATTTAAGCGAAGTCTGTCCATAATAAAGCGCTACTCTACCTTGTTAACAGCACTATCAACAAGGCAGGTTCTACAGGCCCTAGTTTTGTCGCACCTGGACTACTGTTCAGTCGTGTGGTCAGGTGCCACAAAAAGGGACTTAGGAAAATTGCAATTGGCTCAGAACAGGGCATCACGGCTGGCCCTTGGATGCACACAGAGCGCTAACATCAATAATATGCATGTCAACCTCTCCTGGCTCAAAGTGGAGGAGAGATTGACTTCATCACTACTTGTATTTATGAGAGGTAATGACATGTTGAATGCACCGAGCTGTCTGTTTGCACTACTGGCGCACAGCTCGGACACCCATACATACCCCACAAGACATGTCACAAGGTCTCTTCACAGTCCCCAAGTCCAGAACAGACTATGGGAGGCGCACAGTACTACATAGAGCCATGACTACATGGAACTCTATTCCACATCAAGTAACTGATGCAAGCAGTAAAATTAGATTTTTTTTTGTAAAAAGAGAGAAAAATACACCTTATGGAACAGCGGGGACTGTGAAGCAACACAAACATAGGCACAGACACATGCATATACACACAATAACATAGGCACTATACACATGTACACATGGATTTTGTATTGTAGATATGTGGTAGTGGTGGAGTAGGGGCCTAAGGGCACACAGTGTGTTGTGAAATCTGTGAATGTATTGTAATGTTTTTAAAATTGTATATAACTGCCTTAATTTTGCGTGACCCCAGGAGGAGTAGTTGCTGCCTTGGCAGCAGCGAATGGGGTCCATAATAATTACAAATACAAACTAAATCTGATTGACTGGGCCTATGCCCTTCCAGACACACCCATGGCTGCGCCCCTGCACAGTCATGTGAAATCCATAGATTAGACCTAATTTATTTATTTCAATTGACTGATTTCCTTATATGAACTGTAACTCAGCAAAATCTTTGAAATTGTTGCATTTGTATTTTTGTTCAGTATAGTTGACAAGCAAAATGTACCAGTTGGCTAATGCTAGCTAACGTTAGCTTAAAATGTGAATTCGCTTGTGCCTGTCAAATAGCCTGCTCGTGAACATACTCATTCATTAAATGAACACGCTGTTCATTGGTAAAATAATAATTTTTCAAAAAGGCTTTCCAACTCAGTTTGTAGATGCAGTAAATACGGGAATTAGGAATTACCTTACCAAATGGTCACACCTATGCAACTCCGATTTCCAGTTGCAACCGTAACGTTGGCTATCTGAGTTCAAAACAATAGCAAGCATGAGGACATCACCTGTCGTCACTAGTTAACACAGCCACAAAGTCATAATTATGGCTAAAGCCGGCCCATTTCTACAATTTATCTTCTTAAAATCAGATTTTTAAACCTAACCCTAATCTTAACCACACTGCTAACCTTATGCCTAACCTACTTTTGTAGACAATTTTGACTTTGTGCCTGTGGTATCTAGTGGAAACCGGCACCCACCCCGCGCTTGTTGGACTTCCAATTACTTTCACGGAGTTTACCGTTGGCTTGAGCCTACTGTCGAGACCGCAACTCCGCAGCAGCACTATTTCAAATCTTAAAAATTACAAAGGTGTCCTAATATGTCGTTTTTAATAGATAATACAAGTGACACAGCGAATTTGCATGTTAATAGTGGAAGTTGTCTACGTTCATAACGTACATTTAAAAGACACTTTGCATTTGTAAACCAGTGAAGATTGGCAAACTCTGCATTCATCTCAATTTTCGAAACGTTTAATCTTGAACACACCCCTGATGAGGTTGCACTGGAAATGTTTGACCACAAGGGGGTATAATGACTCCCCAATCCACTGATCAATGCATTGGAATATGTAAACAAAGACAATACAAAGGTTTTGTATAATTTCAGCCAGTAGTTTTGAAATTAGCACTCATGACAGTCATGAGTAAAAACTGGTCCCTGAAAATTGTGTACAACGCATAGAGATAGAGAGGACTCCTCTTTGTATCTGTGCCATCATAGCATCTGTGACAGCATAGGCAGCGCCATTGAGGCAATCTTAATAATAATAATAATCTTCATTTTGAAGTAGTCAATTTTCTTCTTCAAAATTGGCTGATCCCTCCTGATGACCCGGTTGGACATGACTCCAACAGGGTCACAAGGAGGCATCAGCCAATGAGGTTGAAAGTCCCACCCAGTTGACTACATTAAAATGGTGGAAGCCATCAATGGCGCTGCCCATGCTAATACCACCTTTTGGCCTCTATCATTCTCTATGGTACAACATCATCCATTTCGTATGATATGTTATGTCCTGCCAACAAATACATACAGTGCATTCGGAAAGTATTCAGACCCCTTGACTTTTTCCACATTTTGTTCTAAAATGGATTAAATATATTAAAATCCTCATCAATCTACACACAATACCCCATAATGACAAAGCCTAAACAGGTTTTTAGAAATTTTAGCAAAGATATTAAAAGTAAAAAACAGAAATACCTTATTTACATAAGTATTCAGACCCTTTGCTATGATAAACGAAATTGAGCTCAGGTGCATTCTGTTTCCATGATCATCCTTGGGATGTTTCTACAACTTGATTGGAGTCCACCTGTTGTAAATTAAATTGATTGGACATGATTTGGAAAGGCACACACCTGTCTATATAAGGTCCCACAGTTGACAGTGCATGTCAGAGCAAAAACCAAGCCATGATATCAAAGGAATTGTCCGTAGAGCTCCGAGACAGAATTATGTCGAGGCACAGATCTGGGGAAGGGTACCAAAATATGTCTGCAGCATTGAAGGTCCCCAAGAACACACTGGCCTCCTTCATTCTTAAATGGAAGAAGTTTGGAACCACCAAGACACTTCCTAGAGCTGGCCCCCCAGCTAAACTGAGCAATCGGGGGAGAAGGGCCTTGGTCAGGGAGGTGACCAAGAACCCTATGGCCTTTATGGTAGAGTGGCCAGACGGAAGCAACTTCTAACTAAAAAGCACATGACAGCCCACTTGGAGTTTGCCAAAAGGCACCTAAAGGACTCTCAGACCATGAGAAACAAGATTATCTGGTCTGATGAAACCAAGATTGAACTCTTTGGCCTGAATGCCAAGCGTCACGTCTGGAGGAAACCTGGCACCATCCCTACAGTGAAGCATGGTGATGGCAGCATCATGCTGTGGGGATGTTTTTCAGTGGCAGGGACTGGGAGACTAGTCAGGATCGAGGGAAAGATTAACAAAGAAAAGTACAGAGAGATCCTTGATGGAAACCTGCTCCAGAGCTCTCAGGACCTCAGGCTGGGGCGAAGGTTCACCTTCCAACAGGACAACAACCCTAAGCACACAGCCAAGACAACACAGGAGTGGCTTTGGGACAAGTCTCTGAATGTCCTTGAGTGGCCCAGCCAGAAACCGGACTTGAACCCGATCGAACATCTCTGGAGAGACCTGAAAATAGCTGTGCAGCGACACTCCCCATCCAACCTGACAGAGCTTGAGAGGATCTGCAGAGAAGAATGAGAGAAACTCCCCAAATACAGGTGCGCCAAGCTTGTAGCGTCATACCCAAGAAGACTCAAGGCTGTAATCACTGCCAAAGGTGCTTCAACAGAGTACTGAGTAAAGGGTCTGAATACTTATGTAAATGTGATATTTCAGTGTCTAAAAAAACTGTTTTTTATTTGTCATTATGGGGTATTGTGTGTAAATTGATGAGAAAGTAACAACAATTTAATCAATTTTAGAATAAGGCTGTAACGTAATAAAATGTGGAAAAAGTCAAGGGTCTGAATACTTTCCGAATGCACTGTATATTTTCAATTTGTATGATATGGGTATTATAAGATAAAGTTCAATCTTTTGAAGCAAAAAAATAGTAATTATTTGTACAGTGTTCTGCACTGTTCTCCTTCTAAAACAGGGATGGGCAACTGGCGGCCGTCCCCCATTTTGTAGGCCCGCTGATCAATGTCCATGAGACACATCAAATCAAATCAAATGTTATTTGTCACATACACGTGTTTAGCAGATGTTATAGCGGGTGTAGCGAAATGCTTGTGGGAAATGTATTAAGGGGTGTGTTATGATGAGCGTCTGTTGGCTGTCATGGACAAAGTGGAGTTTTTATTTTAACTTGTTGAGAGTTAGAATAGAAGAATACACAAGGAGCAATTTCGAAATTTGGTTGTGCATCAGCAGTTTTTCCTCTTATGTCAGTCAATGACAGTCACTCAATTAACACAAGTCAGCTAACATTTTTTAGATTGTAAATTAATCTTGCAGCCAGCTATCTAAATTTGCTGTAATCATGGTCGAGTTACCAACCGGGGGGGCCCCCCTATTGATTTTGTTAGTCACTCTCAGTCAGATATCATAATAAAACATTTCTCTCCACCCTATGGCAAAATTTGTAGAACTGCATGAAATTAGTTAAAAATTGCTATATCTGTTCTCCGCCCCAAGGCAAAATGTATAGAATTGCAGGAAATTAACTCTAAAACTTCAAATTTCGCTTAAGACCACCAAAAGGCTA
The DNA here is from genome assembly GCF_964263955.1 of Coregonus lavaretus. Taxonomy (NCBI): domain Eukaryota; kingdom Metazoa; phylum Chordata; class Actinopteri; order Salmoniformes; family Salmonidae; genus Coregonus; species Coregonus lavaretus. The sequence continues at coordinate 22,675,848 of NC_140009.1, forward strand.
TAGGCCATCTCTGACTGCATGTGTGGGTATGGTTGTGGGTACGCAGACCTGCGATCCACTGCAGCCCCCCATGATGAGTTCAGATTTTTTTGTGGTCCCCACCCATAGCCGCGGGAACTAGGGGTGCTGAGGGTGCTGCAGGGCCTACGTGCTTGTTGAGATATAGAAACATCAAGAACAAGATAAGATTCTCTAGATGCTGTTTCACTTAAAAATGGATGAGATACAGTGAATTGACGAGCTCTTGTCTTGTTATCAACATAATTTCATAGATGTGATGTTAGTTCAGTGAAAGCATGTGAGATGTGATTTTAGTTAAGTTTCCAACATTCTTTTGTTTTATGTGTCCAGTGTCCTCAAGTCATAAGATAGTTTGGCGATTTCCTCTCTGTCAATAAATGGTGACAGAGCCAGAGACGGAAGAGGAAGCCACACAACCCACTCCCTCATTTTTTTCTGGTTCATATCATAGAGATAGATAAAGGATTCTAGTGCCCAAAAGCCTGTTTTAGCATGGGCAGCACCATTGAGGATTTTCACCATTTTGAAGTAGTCAACTGGGTGGGACTTCCTATGGGTTAAAAAAGTATCACATAATTCCATCCAGGTCATCAGGAGGGCTCAGCCAATGAATTATACTCGTGAGCAAACATTCCATAACTGCATGTGGCAGTAAATCGCCAACCTTGGCTTCATACCTGTTCCAACAACACTCCAGGTATCAGTTTGTTTACCAACTCATAGAAGTAGTAAAATAAGAAAATGGACTACTTCAAAACGGAGATGGCCTCAATGATGCCCATGCGCACCATAATGGGACAGATACAATGTTGCATCCACTAACTATCTCTGTGGTTCATATACAGTCAATGAACTAAGCAGACCATACCCAGCTGCTAATGCATTAGTGCCCCCTTAAGCAGACCGGAACTGCATTTTTTCCCCAACGGTAAATGGCCTTCATTTATCCACCATCTTTGATAGAGCATACGCCTCCATACAGTACTGCAGTCATGTTCACACAGGTGTGCTTGATTTACAAGGCGCGTACCCATTTTTACATTTGAGTCATTTAGCAGACACTCTTATCCAGAGCGACTTACAGTTAGTGAGTGCATACATTTTCAATACTGGCCCCCCGTGGGAATCAAACCCACAACCCTGGTGTTGCAAGCGCCATGCTCTACCAACTGAGCTACAGGAGGCCTAAAACATACACTTACATTTTAGTCATTTAGCAGACGCTCTTATCCAGAGCAACTTACAGTTAGTGAGTGCATACATTATTTTTTTTTCATACTGGCCCCCTGTGGGAATCGAACCCACAACTCTCGCGTTGCAAACACCATGCTCTACCGACTGAGCTACACGGGAGTTACGCCTCGATCACACAGACAGCGTAAAAAAAAAAGAGCGCGAGAGTTGCACCCCTCCTCAAAAAACCTACACTCGATCCCTCCGATGTCAACAACTACAGACCAGTATCCCTTCTTTCTTTTCTCTCCAAAACTCTTGAGCGTGCTGTCTCTAGCCAACTCTCCTGCTATCTCTCTCAGAATGACCTTCTTGATCCAAACCAGTCAGGTTTCAAGACTGGTCATTCAACTGAGACTGCTCTTCTCTGTGTCACGGAGGCTTTCCGCACTGCTAAAGCTAACTCTCTCTCCTCTGCTCTTATCCTTCTAGACCTATCCGCTGCCTTTGATACTGTGAACCATCAGATCCTCCTCTCCACCCTCACCGAGTTGGGCATCTCCAGCGCTGCTCACTCTTGGATTGCGTCCTACCTGACAGGTCGCTCCTACCAGGTGGCTTGGCGAGAATCTGTCTCCGCACCACGTGCTCTCACCACTGGTGTCCCCCAGGGCTCAGTTCTAGGCCCTCTCCTATTCTCTCTATACACCAAGTCACTTGGCTCTGTCATATCCTCACATGGTCTCTCCTATCATTGCTACGCAGACGACACACAATTAATTTTCTCCTTTCCTCCTTCTGATAACCAGGTGGCGAATCGCATCTCTGCATGTCTGGCAGACATATCAGTGTGGATGTCGGATCACCACTTCAAGCTGAACCTCGGCAAGACGGAGCTGCTCTTCCTCCCGGGGAAGGACTGCCCGCTCCATGATCCCGCCATCACGGTTGACATCTCCATTGTGTCCTCCTCCCAGAGTGCAAAGAACCTTGGCGTGACCCTGGACAATACCCTGTCGTTCTCCGCTAACATCAAAGCGGTGACCTGATCCTGCAGGTTCATGCTCTACAACATTCGCAGAGTACGACCCTACCTTACCCAGAAAGCGGCACAGGTCTTAATCCAGGCACTTGTCATCTCCCGTCTGGATTACTGCAACTCGCTGTTGGCTGGGCTCCCTGCCTGTGCCATTAAACCCCTTCAACTTATCCAGAACACTGCAGCCCGTCTGGTGTTCAACCTTCCCAAGTTCTCTCATGTCACCCCGCTCCTCCGCACACTCCACTGGCTTCCAGTTGAGGCTCGCATCTACTACAAGACCATGGTGCTTGCCTACGGAGCTGTGAGGGGAACGGCACCTCCTTACCTTCAGGCTCTGATCAGACCCTACACCCAAACGAGGGCACTACGTTCATCCACCTCTGGCCTGCTAGCTCCCCTACCTCTACAGAAGCACAGTTCCCGCTCAGCCCAGTCAAAGCTATTCGCTGCTCTGGCACCCCAATGGTGGAACAAGCTCCCCCACGACGCCAGGACAGCAGAGTCACTGACCACCTTCTGGAGACACTTGAAACCCTACCTCTTTTTTTTGCTTTTTAAAAAAGTGGTTGTCCCATAAGTGCTATCATAAGTTGAATGCACCAATTTGTAAGTCGCTCTGGATAAGAGCGTCTGCTAAATGATGTAAATGTAAATTGCATTTTGGTACACCAGAAGTACATTAATTTCCAATGGAACGCAACGTTAGCCTTGCAGCATTGCGTTGCAGAGGCAGTTGCAGTGCGTTCTGTGTGGTGCATGCGTTGGATTTATCGAACGAATGCGTCAAACTGTATGCGTAGACAGCTTGACAGAAATGGTAGCAGAAGGTGAATGTTGAACTTTTGTTGCACACATATCCAGATGATTCTGAATACTATTTTGCGCAGTGACGATTTCTGTGTAATCAAGGCGTTGAAGGTGTATTTCGCAACACATTATGCTCTAGGGGTGCTAGTGAGTAAAAGTCCCCAAAATTGGGCAAAGCAATGCACATTTCTCCAAGCCCAGAATAAAAGCATACGTTTGTTTATTTAAGTAATATCATAGTTCAATTAATATAATATTATGCATCAGCCATACAATATACATGTGAATTTATTACCATCTTGTAATGTAACTAATACCCACATACTGTATATTCCTATTTCAGTCCACTGTTTAGCAATCAGCCGTGGGAGGGCACCAGGAACTGATCCCAACACGAGCTAAACCACTTCTATGCTCGCTTCGAGGCAAGCAACACTGAAGCATGCATGAGAGCACCAGCTGTTCCGGATGACTATGTGATCACGCTCTCCGTAGCCGATGTGAGTAAGACTTTTAAGCAGGTCAACATTCACAAGGCCGCAGGGCCAGACGGATTACCAGGACGTGTACTCCGAGCATGTGCTGACCAACTGGCAAGTGTCTTCACTGACATTTTCAACATGTCCCTGACTGAGTCTGTAATACCAACATGTTTCAAGCAGACCACCATAGTCCCCTTGCCCAAGGACTCTAAGATAACCTGCCTAAATGACTACCGACCCGTAGCACTGACGTCTGTAGCCATGAAGTGCTTTGAAAGGCTGGTCATGGCTCACATCAACAGCATTATCCCAGAAACCCTAGACCCACTCCAATTTGCATACCGCCCCAACAGATCCACAGATGATGCAATCTCTATTGCACTCCACACTGCCCTTTCCCACCTGGACAAGAGGAACACCTACGTGAGAATGCTATTCATTGACTACAGCTCAGCATTCAACATCATCGTGCCCTCAAAGCTCATCACTAAGCTAAGGATCCTGGGACTAAACACTTCCCTCTGCAACTGGATCCTGGACTTCCTGACGGGCCACCCCCAGGTGGTAAGGGTAGGTAACAACACATCTGCCACACTGATCCTCAACACGGGGGCCCCTCAGGGGTGCGTGCTCAGTCCCCTCCTGTACTCCCTGTTCACCCATGACTGCATGGCCAGGCACGACTCCAACACCATCATTAAGTTTGCCGACGACACAACAGTGGTAGGCCTGATCACCGACAACGATGAGACAGCCTATAGGGAGAAGGTCAGAGACCTGGCCGTGTGGTGCCAGGATAACAACCTCTTCCTCAACGTGACCAAGACAAAGGAGATGATTGTGGACTACAGGAAAAAAAAGAGGACTGAGCATGCCCCCATTCTCATCGACGGGGCTGTAGTGGAACTGGTTGAGAGCTTCAAGTTCCTTGGTGTCCACATCACCAACGAACTATCATGGTCCAAACACACCAAGACAGTCGTGGAGAGGGCACGACAAAGCCTATTCCCCCTCAGGAGACTGAAAAGATTTGGCATGGGTCCTCAGATCCTCAAAAAATTCTACAGCTGCACCATCGAGAGCATCCTGACTGGTTGCATCACCGCCTGGTATGGCAACTGCTTGGCCTCCAACCGCAAGGCACTACAGAGGGTAGTGCGTACGGCCCAGTACATCACTGGGGCCAAGCTTCCTGCCATCCAGGACCTCTGTACCAGGCGGTGTCAGAGGAAGGCCCTCAAAATTGTCAAAGACTCCAGCCACCCTAGTCATAGACTGTTCTCTCTGCTACCGCACGGCAAGCGGTACCAGAGTGCCAAGTCTAGGTCCAAAAGACTTCTCAACAGCTTCTACCCCCAAGCCATAAGACTCCTGAACAGCTAATCATGGCTACCCGGACTATTTGCACTGCTCCCCCACCCCATCCTTTTACGCTGCTGCTACTCTGTTAATTATTTATGCATAGTCACTTTAACTCTACCCACATGTACATATTACTTCAACTACCTCAACTAGCCGGTGCCCCCGCACATTGACTCTGCACCGGTACCCCCTGTATATATAGCCTCCCTACTGTTCTTTTATTTTACTTCTACACTTTTTTTGTTGTTGTTTTATTTTTACTTTTTTGTTAAAAAATAAATGCACTGTTGGTTAAGGGCTGTAAGTAAGCATTTCACTGTAATGTCTGCACCTGTTGTATTCGGCGCATGTGGCCAATAACATTTGATTTGATTTGATTTGAACACCATGTGGCCCGGTCAGTATATGTACCAATTGTTCTCCTGATACACAGAGTAGAGAGATCTCTTTGTCACATTTATCTATTCAGTTCAACGTTCTTCCTGCACTGCAAGAAAAGCTTTGGATTCATATCGAGATAAGTTCCTTTTTGTGCCACACTGGAACATTTTTCCATTATCACATGAATCAGAATGCAAGGTAAACGTTCGTAGCACAACATGAATGACTTTGTCTTACTCAGGAATTTCCCCCGTTTTGATTGAATTGGGCCCTAGGTGTCTGTGACTAAAGCTCATATGCTTTCTCTTGCCCCACAGAGAAAGCCTTGGTCAGAGCTGTCATGCTTGGTGAAGTTTTACTTCTGCTTCATTATCGCCTCTTTACTGGCACTTCAGGCCCTCACACTGACAAACATCTACAGGCAAATCATGGCAACGTACAGCTATGAGGACGACTTCACCGTATCCCTCATCCAACTGGTTGGAATTCGTAAATGCCCTGACTTAAATTAGTCGCAATAGCAACAGATTCGAAATTTATGACCTAATCAACAGAGCACCAACTCCTTAATCCTCAGCCACCTCCGCCACTCCTGAAAGCAGAAGTGTCCAGACATGAACACATGATGAAAAGTCCAGAGAAAAGAAATGCAACCCCCGACTCAGATCATTCCCCATGTCAACATTGTGTGCTATGGTGAAATCCTGATTATGCCACCTACACCAAAGACTGTATCACAGTCTTCTTTCTGTTCCTCCAGTGTTCTGCATATACTACATTACCAGGGGCATCCTGCAGAAGAACAGGCAGGAGCTGATAGTGTTTGTCGTAAGTGTGTTGGTGGTCATGATGCGCTCTGTGGTCAACTTGGGGCGGCAGGTAGCTTAGTGGTTAAGAGCGTTGTGCTAGTAACTGAAAGGTTGCTGGTTCTAATCCCCGAGCCTACTAGGTGAAGAATCTGTCGATGTGCCCTTGAGCAAGGCACTTAACCCTAATTGCTCTGGATAAGAGCGTCTGCTAAATGACTTTTTAAAAAACTTTATTGTGCTTCCATTCCAGGATAGAAAGGACTTGCTTCTGGTATGCTGCATGTGGACCTACAAAATTAAACCAACCTCTGTCTTTTTTAGGGTCATGTTCAGTAGGGTACACTGTAGCAAAACGTTTTGCAACAGAAAATAACAATCTGAGCTCTCATTGGACTAGTTCAGGTAGTACCTCCTCATTTCAAAACGTTTCTCCCTACTGAACACGGCTCAATTGTGAGCAGATATATGACTGTGCATGTGCTTATGCCACAGGTGCTGTTTTGGTAGCGGCAGTAGTGACTCGGTGGACTCTCTCATCTCCTTCTGAAAATCCCATTGGTGTATGCACTCACTAACTGTAAGTCACTCTGGATAAGAGCGTCTGCTAAATGACTAAAATGTAAAATGTAAATAGAAAGCCAGAGGTCCCGCCCCTCTTACCTTCTCCTCCAATGGGTTTTGAGAAGGAGACGAGGAGTGAGGACGCAAGGAGTATGCGATTAAGAAAAGGCCTTTGTGTGTGCGCTTGTGTGGCAGGTGCGGTTTGTATGCATCCTGTGTGTGGGTGTGTCCTGTGCGCCACGCTGCTCATCCAGGGGCCCAACATGATGGCCTTCCGGGTGGGCGGAGCGCTGGAGACCATCCAGGAGCAGTACTTCCGGCTCAACCTGTGCATAAACAGTATGAGTACGTAAAGAATAGTACAGAAATAACTCACAATACAAGATTACAATATACATTTTTCCCACTAGAGGTTTATTTCCATCAAACTGACTTGTTGCGGATAATGTGGCATCAATAGGAGTCAGAAACATTTAACAGTGTCAAAATTGACCACAAAGTGTGGTCCTCTGTAGCTCAATTGGTAGAGCATGGCACTTGTAACGCCAGGGTAGTGGGTTCGATCCCCGGGACCACCCATACGTTAAAATGTATGCACACATGACTGTAAGTCGCTTAGGATAAAGCGTCTGCTAAATGGCATATTATATTAATCAATAGAAGGAAGGGTGGTGGAAATAATTATGTTAACCTTCAAAGACGTCCTCCAGCGATATCCCAAGTATAAATACAGTAAAGTACACACACTAAAGGGTAAAAAAATACATTTTGAGCTAGTGTTTTTTAGACAACTGCAAACTTCAAGGAGTTGGTCTGATCGGAATCCGTGATGTCATATGCCTCCCCCCTTGCTTGAGGAACAATAGAGGCGCAATAGAGAACAAAAGAGGAAAGCCCCACCCCCCACACTTGTGCTATGTCATGACTTCCCGGACCACCTATTAAGATGTACCTTTTGTTAAGTAAATCAGGTGTTAAATGAGGTGAAAGGAGACTGGAGTTCCATTTATGAAGCGCATACTTCATGCAAAACAGGCTTGGCACAATAACAGGTTTATCCGTCCTTTGTTCCAGGTTTTAAAAGAAGCCAAGCAGCTGGTTTGGGTCTTCGTCCTTCAGAATGTGCCAGAGGTGGTCTACTTCCTGTACCTGATTTACAGGGTGAGCTGTGAAAGCCAATGGTTGAACTGATACCAAATCAGGTCTTTGGAGAAAGTGTGGTGGGTGGTTAGCTCAGAGATCCACTTCATGTGTAGCTCAGTTGGTAGAGCATGGCGCTTGCAACGCCAGGGTTGTGGGTTCATTTCCCACGGGGGGCCAGTATGAAAATGTACACACTAACTGTAAGTCGCTCTGGTTAAGAGCGTCTGCTAAATGACTAAAATGTAAATTATGACCAGTCTTCTGGTTTCATATCAGTACACATTAGGGGCAGGACAAGAAGTACACACTGGAGGCCGCTGCTATGACAGGAGAGGTGATCTCAGTGCTGATCAAGGGCGTGCTCTTCTCTTCGAGATGATAGGAAAAACTATTGTCACCGGAATGAAGGGTAAAGTAACAGTTTTCCTTGGGTTGAGTTTATTTCAATCCTGCCCACAGCTGGCAGCTCCCAAGTAATCATCAATTCGGAGCGCAGCTGCACGCAATCCTGTCGTAATGCCCATGGTCAATTTGGTTTGACATTCGATAACCCTATGGGGTTAGTTACCATCAGTAAATTACACAATGTACATGGGACAATATTTAAAAAAGTAAATAGCTCCAAATTTAAATGTATTAACCTCAAACTATAAACTGTATTAATTAATATACAAATATTGAAAGCATTTAACAATAACTAAAAGGTGTGCAACATGAAAACATTGTCCCATTTACATTGTGTAATTTATTGACATTCCCCAACTAGCCCCAGAGATTGGATAGCCTATGTCAAACCGACTATGCCAGTCGAACACTAGCTGGCTGAAGCTAATTGACGAAATAAGCTGGCTAGCACTAGCTAGCCTAGGCGACTTCAAGACACAGGTCTTTCAAGTTATCTAGAAGGGTGAGTGACTAACTGTGTATTGTTTTGGCAGAGTGAATGTACAATTGCTTGCCATGTGCGAACACACACACACACACACACACACACAGACACCCTCTTTAAGTTCTCATTTAACTAATAAAAAACCGAATTCAATGTTTCCATTGCATTTTCCACTCTACTGACGGTTGTCAGACAAACTGTTGCAATAAATGGCAAATTTGCCCAATCTGGTTTTCGAGCATGCTCTCAAGACAACAGTTCAATGATAAAAGTGGACAGGTTAGGTTATTATGATGAGATGGATGAAAAATCATTTTTTATCTGTTCATTGTCAGCGAATCACCGATCATCATGGCATAGCATTCAAATTAAGACCCTCAATATTTATTGGAAAGTAGCATGAAGCTCATCACTGTGCACTTTCACTGCCCTGTGAAATCATAATTTATTTAATCTGTAGCCTAATAAACTGTGCATGCTTTTTCAAATCGTAGTGGGAGGTCCACACAACGTAGCATCACGTGACTGCAATTTTACCTCGACCTGGTTATTCTATCAACAATTGCGCAATAAAGTTTCCACTGCAATTTGTTGCATGATTAAATTTTACCGACACAAAGATCCCACCATGTCAAACGAACAAATTCTGTCGATATTTAGACATTTTACCGACACGTACTGTTTCCTTCACAGATGTCGTGAATTTTTTATATATTTTTTTATATACGGTATGAAAACTGGATAAAAACGTGGTTTGTGAGACTAGCTAATCAGGGTACTTATGTTTCTCTCTCTAGTGTTTTCATCGGACAAGCAGTAAAATTGCCTTTGTGAGAAGGAAATGGCTACGGTTACACAGGACGGATTAGCTGTTTGTAACAATTTCTCAATCATTTTGTAACAACTCTGGTTCTGACCAATGTTTGAAGTTAGGAACTGGAGGGAAATGCACTCAAATGGCCATCTGACTGGTCTGTTTTTACTGGATGATTCCACTGCACATGACAAACATAAATTGCAGTATCTGTCATGCATTTTTCATAGCTGTCTATTTACCACCACAAACCAATGCTGGCATTAAGATTGCACTGAATGAGTTGTACAAGGCCATAAATCAACAGGAAAACGCTCATCCAGATGCAGCGCTCCTAGTGGCCGGGGACTTTAATGCAGGGAAACTTAAATCCGTTCTACCTAATTTCTACCAGCATGTTAAATGTGCAACCAGAGGAAAAAAAAACTCTAGACCACCTTTACTCCACACACAGAGACGCATACAAAGCTCTCCCTCGCCCTCCATTTGGCAAATCTGACCATAACTCTATCCTCCTGATTCCTGATTATAAGCAAAAACTAAAGCAGGAAGCACCAGTGACTCGGTTAATAAAAAAGTGGTCAGATGACGCAGATGCTAAGCTACAGGACTGTTTTGCTAGCACAGACTGGAACATGTTCCGGGATTCTTCAGACAGCATTGAGGAGTACACCACATCAGTCACTGGCTTCATCAATAAGTGCATTGATGATGTCGTCCACACAGTGACCGTACGTACATACCCCAACCAGAAGCCATGGATTACAGGAAACATCCGCACTGAGCTAAAGGGTAGAGCTGCCGCTTTCAAGGAACGGGACTCTAACCCGGACGCTTATAAGAAATCCCGCTATGACCTCCGACGAATCAAACAGGCAAAGAGTCAATACAGGACTAAGATTGAATCGTACTACACTGGCTCTGACGCTCGTCGGATGTGGCAGGGCTTGAAAACTATTACAGACTACAAAGGGAAGCACAGCCGCGAGCTGCCCAGTGACACAAGCCTACCAGACGAGCTAAACCACTTCTATGCTCGCTTCGAGGCAAGCAACACTGAAGCATGCATGAGAGCACCAGCTGTTCCGGATGACTATGTGATCACGCTCTCCGTAGCCGATGTGAGTAAGACTTTTAAGCAGGTCAACATTCACAAGGCCGCAGGGCCAGACGGATTACCAGGACGTGTACTCCGAGCATGTGCTGACCAACTGGCAAGTGTCTTCACTGACATTTTCAACATGTCCCTGACTGAGTCTGTAATACCAACATGTTTCAAGCAGACCACTATAGTCCCCGTGCCCAAGGACTCTAAGATAACCTGCCTAAATGACTACCGACCCGTAGCACTGACGTCTGTAGCCATGAAGTGCTTTGAAAGGCTGGTCATGGCTCACATCAACAGCATTATCCCAGAAACCCTAGACCCACTCCAATTTGCATACCGCCCCAACAGATCCACAGATGATGCAATCTCTATTGCACTCCACACTGCCCTTTCCCACCTGGACAAGAGGAACACCTACGTGAGAATGCTATTCATTGACTACAGCTCAGCATTCAACACCATAGTGCCCTCTAAGCTCATCACTAAGCTAAGGATCCTGGGACTAAACACCTCCCTCTGAAACTGGATCCTGGACTTCCTGACGGGCCGCCCCCAGGTGGTAAGGGTAGGTAACAACACATCTGCCACACTGATCCTCAACATGGGGGCCCCTCAGGGGTGCGTGCTCAGTCCCCTCCTGTACTCTCTGTTCACCCATGACTGCATGGCCAGGCACGACTCCAACACCATCATTAAGTTTGCCGACGACACAACAGTGGTAGGCCTGATCACCGACAACGATGAGACAGCCTATAGGGAGGAGGTCAGAGACCTGGCCGTGTGGTGCCAGGACAACAACCTCTCCCTCAACGTGACCAAGACAAAGGAGATGATTGTGGACTACAGGAAAAAAAGGAGGACTGAGCACGCCCCCATTCTCATCGACGGGGCTGTAGTGGAACAGGTTGAGAGCTTCAAGTTCCTTGGTGTCCACATCACCAACGAACTATCATGGTCCAAACACACCAAGACAGTCGTGAAGAGGGCACGACAAAGCCTATTCCCCCTCAGGAGACTGAAAAGATTTGGCATGGGTCCTCAGATCCTCAAAAAATTCTACAGCTGCACCATCGAGAGCATCCTGACTGGTTGCATCACCGACTGGTATGGCAACTGCTTGGCCTCCGACCGCAAGGCACTACAGAGGGTAGTGTGTACGGCCCAGTACATCACTGGGGCCAAGCTTCCTGCCATCCAGGAACTCTATACCAGGCGGTGTCAGAGGAAGGCCCTCAAAATTGTCAAAGACTCCAGCCACCCTAGTCATAGAATGTTCTCTCTGCTACCGCACGGCAAGCGGTACCGGAGTGCCAAGTCTAGGTCCAAAAGACTTCTCAACAGCTTCTACCCCCAAGCCATAAGACTCCTGAACAGCTAATCATGGCTACCCGGACTATTTGCACTGCCCCCCCACCCCATCCTTTTTACGCTGCTGCTACTCTGTTAATTATTTATGCATAGTCACTTTAACTCTACCCACATGTACATATTACCTCAACTAGCCGGTGCCCCCGCACATTGACTCTGCAACGGTACCCCCCTGTATATATAGCCTCCCTACTGTCACTTTATTTTACTTCTGCTCTTTTTTCTCTCAACACTTTTTTTGTTGTTGTTTTATTTTTACTTTTTTTGTAAAAAATAAATGCACTGTTGGTTAAGGGCTGTAAGTAAGCATTTCACTGTAATGTCTGCACCTGTTGTATTCGGCGCATGTGACCAATAAAATTTGATTTGATTTGAAAACATTGTAAACAGATTATTTTATAATAGCTGATGAGCATCACCACTGGTTATAATTTACTACGTAAATCAAATGTGTTCTACACACGGTTACTTTTTCATCACATTTCTCCTACTTCTGGAGGACTGTGGCTGATGCTTACCCTTCAGTGTGCCTACAACACAGAGTGAGATGTTAGGCCACAGCATGCACAATCCAATTCCTGATCACTGAAAGAATTACAGCATGTCTAAATCAATGCAGATATTCAGCACAATGATTTTATTTTTAGGGTCACTGCTGCTTTTACCATAATCCTTTTAGCAGATTATCAGTTTTACCTTTTTGTAATATAAATCAAAAAAGTATTCAGAGTGGTATTGTAATACAGCCATTGGAAATTGAGCCCTATCTATGAAATGGATTGTTTGAGAAAAGTTTTATGATGCCAACTTATTAGCATTTTGACATTTTTGAGATGTATCCGTTTGTGAATAAGATCTATCCTTTTATATACATTAATACATTCCTATGTATTAACTATTTGACATTTCCATTTTCTACGCACTGAAGGAAATATCTTAGATTTAAGTTGATTAATCTTTATCATATCGATTAAAAGTTGTTCACATTGTTGATAGCCAGTTAAAATGATTATTTATTTAGGTTTTTTGCTGCACTTTAATAATAATTTGGTTGACAACCCATTGTGTTCTTGTAAACTACAGGTTCTCAAAATTACAAAACAAAACCATTGCAGTAAACTCCTTTGTTGCTTAATCTTTTAAATAAATGCAAGAAGAGGAGTGCACTGTTGGGAAAGAGATTACTTCCTCAAATATTCAATGGGTAATAAAGTGGGTTATGTTGTCTATTTCCTTGTTCCTGGACACTTACAAAAAAGGGTTCAAATTCATCAGATGAAACCAACATGCAGCAAATTAATGTCTCAACAAGGCTCACCAATAATACCAAACAATTAAAAAATGCACACGTTCCGACAATTCATTGGCTCTCTTTGTTTATTAAAGTGCTCTGGAAAAATAGCAGAATTCATTTCAGAAACAATATTTACAAAACGTACCATTACAAAAGAGTTATAGGACCTCAGAGATACAGAAGAAGTCTACAAAACAAAGTTAAGTGAGAAGCACTTGAAGATTAAACTTGACAGAATGCATCAAAGGAATTAGGTCCTTCATCCAAAAGGACCCACAAAAGATATCACTTTGGAGAAGCTTAAATGATTTCAGTGTAAAAACCATGGTTCCTTCGTTATCTATCGGCTGGTTTGTAAGGCAAAGTCCACGACTGCCATTACTTCAGTATAGTAGCAAATGTTTCCTTTTATAAACGATATCCCCTAACAACTGAAGGGACTGTCATTAAATATTGATGAACAGACTCCACTCCAAATTCCATTGTAAGAGGAAATTAATATTTTTCTACTTTGAGAGGATAGTGAAACTAACCTGCACTGAAGCCTTAAGACAATAATATCAATATAGAAAAAGTACCAAAGATATTTATATTTCAGCAATGATACAGTGTAAACTGGTTAATAAACATATAGCCTATATAAAAAAACATCTTATTCAAGCATCATAAATTAGAAAATAAAGGAATGATTGATTGACTAGTTAGAGTGAGCTGGTCCTCTTGCAGAGTGTGGTGCGCTGTTATCCACAGAGCTTAAACCAGTTTTTCCATTGGGGGAAATGTCACTTGCCCATCAAACAAGTACATTTAACACGCAAATTCATAATGTATTAAATTCATATACACTATAATTAGTTGTCTCTAAAATGAACATCTGATAGTTCGAGATTATATTAATACTCCTTGATAAAATAAGCCATGTTATATGAAAAACATATACAATGTGATAAAATTTACCCTTTACTACCCCCCAAAAAGCCAATTAGGATAGAAGAAAAACCCTCAAACCATCATATCATATTTTATTATATTATCAAGTCAGTATTTCAGAGCTGGTCAGTCAGAGGGGGTGAGTATTGCAGTCTCATTTGGTACGGTAGGCCACTACCTACAACTGGTATCTGAATGCCTTCAATCTCTCATCATACTGCAATAACAGTCTGACACCATAGGTCAGGGGTGGACAACCCTGGTCCTGGAGTGCCACAGGCACAGCAGGGTTTAGTTCTATCCAGTCACCACACCAGACTCTACTCATCACCTCACCAACTGAGCTAATTATTCAATATCAATGATGGGCTAAATTCCATCTACAGTGGTTTGCGAAAGTATTCACCCCCTTGTCATTTTTCCTATTTTGTTGCCTTACAACCTGGAATTAAAATGGATTTTTGGGGGGTTTGTAACACTTTGAAGATGGAAAATATTTTTTCTTGTGAAACAAACAAGAAATAAGACAAAAAAACAGAGAACTTGAGCGTGCATAACTATTCATCCCCCCCCCCCCCCCACCAGGATTTTTGCCCATTCTTCAAGGTAAAAGTGCTCCAGCTCCTTCAAGTTGGATGGGCTCCGCTGGTGTACAGCAATCTTTAAGTCATACCACAGATTATCAAATGGACTGAGGTCTGGGCTTTGACATTTAAATGTTTCACCTTAAACCACTTGTGTGTTGCTTTAGCAGTATGCTTAGGGTCATTGTCCTGCTGAAAGGTGAACCTCCGTCCAGTCTCTGGAAGACTGAAACAGGTTTCCCTCAAGAATTTCCCTGTATTTAGCGCCATCCATCATTCCTTCAATTCTGACCAGTTTCCCAGTCCTTGCTGATGGAAAACATCCACACAGCATGATGCTGCAACCACCATGCTTCACTGTGGGGATGGTGTTCTCGGGTGATGAGAGGTGTTGGGTTTGCGCCAGACATAGCGTTTTCCTTGATGGCCAAAAAGCTCAATTTTAGTCTCATCTGACCAGAGTACCTTCTTCCATATGTTTGGGGAGTCTCCCACATGCCTTTTGGCGAACACCAAACGTGTTCGCTTATTTTTTTTTTTAAGCAATGACTTTTTTCTGGCCACTCTTCCGTAAAGCCCAGCTCTGTGGAGTGTACAGCTTAAAGTGGTCCTATGGACAGATACTCCAATCTCCGCGGTGGAGATTTGCAGCTCCTTCAGCGTTATCTTTGGTCTCTTTGTTTCCTCTCTAATTAATGCCCTCCTTGCCTGGTCCGTGAGTTTTGGTGGGCGGCCCTCTCTTGGCAGGTTTGTTGTGTTACCATATTCTTTCCATTTTTTTATAATGTATTTAAAATGGTGTTCCATGGGGTTCAAAGTTTGGGATATTTTTTTATAACCCAACCCTGATCTGTACTTCTTCACAACTTTGTCCCTGACCTGTTTGGAGAGCTCCTTCGTCTTCATGGTGCCACTTGCTTGGTGGTGCCCCTTGCTTAGTGGTGTTGCAGACTCTGGGGCCTTTCAGAACAGGTGTATATATATACACAGAGATCATGTGCTTCTGAAGGTAATTGGTTGCACCAGATCTTATTTAGGGGCTTCATAGCAAAGGGGGTGAATACATATGCATGCACCACTTTTCCGTTATTTATTTTTTTAGAATTTTTTGAAACAAGTTATTTTTTTCATTTCACTTCACCAATTTGGACTATTTTGTGTATGTCCATTACATGAAATCCAAATAAAAATCCATTTAAATTACAGGTTCGTAATGCAACAAAATAGGAAAAATGCCAAGGGGGATGAATACTTTTGCAAGGCACTGTACCTGTCCTCCCAAGTCTAAAGCAAAAATAATAAATACAAAAACTAAAAAACCTGAAGTACTCACGGCACTCCGGGACCAGAGTTTCCCTACCCCTGCCTTGGGTGGTAAAACCCTGTAGAATCACAATTGCTTTTATTGTGAACAATGGAATTACCTCGACTCTGAAATGAATTACATAGTAGATCTATGGCTTTACAGTGAAAGGATTTGAAGACATCACGTTGTGGTCTCATCTCACCTGGAATGGACTTTAGTTCTTAATGTTTGTTCCATACTGTTCTGACATTTTACATGGTCAGACACTACAACGTTGTTGTAGACAAAGAGTAGTTAACGTAAGATGAACATGTATTCAAGCTTCTCAAATGGCTTGTACTGCAGAAAAACTGCAGAGAGGAATACTGAAGATATGGTTATGCTACACCTGCACTAAGATGTAAATACGATTAAGAAAATTAAAGTTATGTAAACCTTAATAAGCAATTATGATCTATGTAATATTTATGAGTTTAAGGCACAATCTATACATTTACTTCATTATTGCAGAGTAGACGCAATTCTTCTGCTATTCCTGAAGTAATAATAATACAAAATGTTCTGTTAGGGATTTATAAAAAACAAATACATTTAACTCCTTATCCATATTATCCCCAAGAACATTGGATCTTGATGAACGTCCCCACTGACAATAGTCATGATATTGGTTTTATATGTTGAGGAGCTTGGGAGCCCCTTAGTATTCACATCTCTCAAGCTAAACAAAACAGCGTTCATGGTTTAAGAGGAGCAGAGGTTTGTCCCTGATAGCCTGTACATGCCACACAACAATGAACAAAGTGCTAAAACAGACCACATTATATCTCATGGGTTAACTGCAACAATCATTATCAGGAGGATTGATATCATGGTTTTGATCCCTAGCTCAGTATTACTTTGTCTCATGTCTGACTGAAAGCAATCCAGGTTTAAGTTAACCTGTGAGACTATCTGGTTGTTGCCATAAAAATGGCCAATTCGACAATCTTTTTCAAAGGGCATGAAATTCTTAACAGTAAGGGATGATCCATTCTAGAACCAAAACAAAATAATGCAAATCATCACCGGAGGATGTTAGTTGCAAATTTACCTGATGGAATCCAACTGAAGTCAATGGGTGCATTCCAGACATAGGATATCTATATCATGTTGATGTGGTATCCTAGTATGTTAAACACTTGTCCAGGTATTGTAAAGATCGGATTTCATCCGTGAAGAATTGTGCAGAATCTGTGCATCTGGAACGCACCCAAAACGTCAACATGGCGTCACCGGGAAGCGAGTTTGTTGGCCTCAGAACTCTTCCTCCTCTGAGCTGAGGTAGTTCTGCTTCTTCCTCACGTTCCAGTGTAAACATTGGCTCAGGCTCTCAAACCAGTCGTTCACGGGGTCCCGGAAACAAATGGAGGGAACAGGGAAGCAGGAAGTAGTGATGGTAATGCTGGAGATAAAAAAACAATAGGGAGATAAAGAGCAAACACAGTCAGTCAAGTATGAGTGGGAGGCATGCCAGGTATTCACAAACACCTACATAATTACGAGAGTCACTTGAAAATTGCGGACTGACACCGTTACTGGTATATCAATGCATTTCAGCAAAAAGGAAGAATTATCTCTGCTTGCATAATGGTAAACCTGTACTGAACATCATGTGACATGCATTCTTTGCTCGAGTCCATGAAACGGGTCAACAATTATATAACTGTCTGTGTATTCAGGCGACTTGCAGGAGTTGGATACACTTTGGATAGAGTTTGTCAGGCTATCTCCCATGTTTATCAGCTTTTGTTTGATGTTCGGTGGTGCTTTGTTTAGTGGGAGGTTGCAGTGACTGAGGGGTCAAAAGGTCGCCCACCTGTCTCCATGGCAGATCTCTTGTCTCTTCCTCCCGTCAAACGACACCCAGGCCGTATTCCTGGCGTCACGTGACAGCATGATCTGAGTGTGACAGACGGAGCAGAAGAAAGGAATCCAGGTGAATGACCAGTCAAAGACAACAAAAAGTATTCAACAGAAAATGCTCTGTGAAAGTGTGTGTATTACAAGCAATTCCCTCATTCCCATGCATAACCTGTGACAACTGAAGGGTACGCATTGTGCTAGCTGTGTGTCAGACTGGTCGTTATTGCCTGTGCTGTCTGACGCAAATGTGTTCTGGGGAGGCGCAGTAAATGCTAATGGCTTGTGGAAAGGAGCGGTAAATAGATAATGTCTGTATGGTGAATGCATGTGTGTGTATGAATGTGCATTTGTATGTATGTATGTGCATTTGTGTGTATGTATGTGTGTGTGTATACCTTGAGTTCCACCCCAGCAGGCACCACGATGGGTCTGAAGGACAGTGAGTGTGGGCAGATGGGGGTGATCATGATGGCTGGCACGTTGGGGTGGATCATGGAGGCTCCGGCCGCCACCGCGTACGCCGTGCTGCCCGTGGGAGTGGACACTATCACACCTGAGACAACACACACACAGACACTACTTTGAGCATACCACCAAAAACACTCAAGAGACACAAGCCTAAAAACACCAACGAGGTGAAAGCAGTTCCAAAACTCCGTAAACCGTCCCGAAGACAAGGAAAATAGTTCTGACGTCAGACCCTGAGAGGCTTCCAGAAAGGGAGTTAATAGGCAGTAGTGAAGGACAGATAGAGCAAAGACTAAACTCTACCAACCAAATCTACCAACAAGGCGAGCTGCAACAGTCTGCATCACTAATAGACCATCAGTAGCATTGCTGCTTGTTTGCACTCTGGGCTTGTACACAGGCGGTAAGCAGTAGCACGAACATCACAGTATGACGACCAGTTACAGCATCTAAACTCTGGTACAACTTTAAATCAGAGCTGCATTAACAACGAAACAGTGTATTATATTAGTGAAACATCTAAGTAAAGTGGGGAATAAAAGTGAGGCAGCTAAAACAGATGGGGTAAAACATGTCCTTTAACCCAGTAGCAGCAGGTTGCTCACCGTCTCCCTGTACCGTGGTGATGAGGTGTCCGTCTAGGAAGAGGTCCACGTTGGAAAGGTAGGAGGACGGGCCTCGGTCCACCACCACCTCATTCAGCACCTGTTGGACCAGGAAACCCAGAGCCATGTTAACCAGAGATACTGCACTAACCAAGTTGTTAGTCACTTTGGGAACCCTTTTTGAACCCAGCCCTATGTTATGACTTGTCAAATCCAACTCAGTAGGAAGTAGGGACTATGTATACAATGGCACGACTCAAAACATCCCACGTAGCCCACGTACATTAACCCCATGATGTGTGATAGCACCATTGGCCAAAATGGAAGCACATAGGGGAAACAAATCCTTGTGACAGACTACCTCAAACAAATAAGGAGGAAGTGAAACATGACCCAGAACAGGTGGTACATTTCAACCTTCCTGGTGTTTTATCATGCACTGGGATCTGTGGTCAGGCCTGTGGCAGTGGGAACATTACCAGCGAAAACGCCTCATGTCCACTACATGTAGCCTCCTTTCTATGTACCCAATGACTGCATGTTTGTTCAACACGTTGCAACAATAGGTGAACACCCAGTGACCACAGAGTAAAGACAATAAGCATGAGATGTGCCAAGTCATCATGATGCTTGGAACCTATTGTGGTACGAACCATAATACTGGGGTGACATCATACCAGCCAGGTGTATTGTGTAGAGCTCACCTGGTACTGCATGGCTTTGCGGCTGCCCTCACTGTCACCGTTGGTCATGATGATGCCCTTCTTCTCTTGGCTCTCCTTCAACACTCTCACCCGCAGGCGACTGCGCAGGATGATGGCGGTGTTACCTGCTCAGCAGACACACCGAAAGAGAAACACACACTTTTGTTAAACCTAGAGTAGCACAAAGAGGTTAACCTAGCTGCTAGAAATGCTAAGAGAGTACGGCTCCTGGTGTTGAAATTGGATAAGGCAGAGGCTAAAGAAAGTAACACTGAACGTACCCTCAATGATTTGGGTGACCTGAGACTGGTAGGTGTCAAAGTTGAAAGGTGTGAGGAAGCCCAGAGAACCCAGGTGGAAGGCCATAACAGGTGGAACGCTCTCCTGAAAACACATGCGCATGCTATGGAATAAGCTAAATTGATACAAATCAATACACAACCAAGTTGCTGAATTATTTTACTACAATTCACATACAGTATATTCAAAAATTGACAAATTAGTGTGTTTACTATACCACAAGATGTTAATTATATAGTAAATGTATACCTGGAAGAGTGACGATGCGTAAAGTAAGGTCCCATCTCCACCAAGACAGATGATGAAATCCACTCGATTGGAAATGTCATCGAGATCTGCACGGTGCATACAAACACATTAGGATCATGTCTGTAAGAGAAAGCTATACTACTTAAAGTGAGAGTTTCATAGACAATCCTGACATTGACACTACATCACTAGCTAGAATCATACAGACCAATCTATCATCAATCAGGATCGTATTCACTAGGCACCAAATGGAAGAAAACTGACTAAAATAGGGAGGAACTAGGTAAAGGGGATACCTAGTCAGTTGCACAACTGAATGCATTCAACCGAAATGTGTCTTCCGCGTTTAACCCAACCCCTCTGAATCAGAGAGGTGGGGGGCCTGCCTTACATCCACGTCACCGGCAACCAGGAAGCAGTTGTTGTTGGGGGTTAACAGCCTTGCTCAAGGGCAGAACGGCAGATTTTTCCACCTTGCCGGCTCGGGGATTTGAACCAGCGACCTTTTGGTTACTGGCCCAAAGCTCTTAACCGCTAGGCTACCTGCCGCCCCTAAACTTCTCCCATAAGATAACGCGTATTCGTTTTCTGTTGTAAAAAAAAAGTGCTATGGTGTGCACTAATCAATACGACCCAGTCCTCTGATAATGGCTGGTGGTCTCCTCACCTTCTCTGAAGGTACAGAACTTCTGGATGACGGCCCCAAAGCTCTCATCGCCCGCGATGGCTGGGTCCGCCAGAACCTTCCTCTCCACGTAAACAATCATGTTTTTCTGCTAGAACAACGCACAAGTAGAAACATATGCATTAGCAACATGCACATGTAATCACCCTTTTGGGTCGAAAGGCTATTCCGTCTCTACAGTTTACAAGCAGCTTTACTTTCTAGTGGGGTATAAAAGTGTACAAATTCTCAGTCATTAATATTTCTGTTTAGGGACTTAATGGCAGAATTTCTAATGAAACTGAAGTAATATACCACACACCCCGTTAAGGCCACTAAGGTGCAGGAAGCTATAATATGAGACTAGAGAGCCTCTGCAAAAAGGTGCAAATGTCCTACCTCTGTGAGGAACACACATAGCTCTTTGAAAGGCTGCAGTAGACTGGCATCCTGGATCTTCTTGATGACAAGGACACTTTTGGGAGGCTTGTTCCACGTCAGTCTCTGACTGGCTGGGTCCTGAATGTGCCTGGATGGTGAGAAAGAAAGACCACGGGTAATCAATCCCTTTTCTAATGCTAATAATTGACTGCACAATTTGATCAAAGGGATTGCAGCAATAAAGAGCAACATTGAAATGTTGTTCCTTAATATAGAGACATGTATGACTCCTTGACCAAATGGGGCTTTCCAAAGTTATTCAATTTTGGTGGAGCACCATTTGTAAACCTACAGCTAAGAGCAGTAGTTTGACATGAGACATTGTTCACCTTGACATCTTGAGGTACAGTATATAAACATAGTTAACACGTTTGTAATTATCGCATGGTTGCTCACTACTGTAGCCTGTAAGCTTTGCGGCTGTGGAACATTTCTGGTTTGGGCACGGTGAGCTCTCAGTAGCCATGTTTTGAGCTCTTGTTGTTGGCTCAGTGTTACTTCATACGGTTTGTTTTTGCCCAGTTGGATAAGAGGCAGGGCTGCTTAACCCCTATCCTATTATTGGCCGGGACTTAGTCTAGTAACATCGGCAGCATCAGAGTTCAACAGGGTCAAGACAGAAAACAAATTGGTTCCTTATTTAAAAATAAGAGGAAGAACAAGCTATGAAGGAAAAATACTGTAGTTTTGGTGCAGGTACAGCCAAAAAGCACAAAAATAATATTGTTATATTGTCAAAAATAATATCCCGATATGTAACTGTATTGATTTCCCCCCCCCCATCACTACATAATAAGGAAGTATTTTTCTTGTCAACTTCCACTGTTGTATTTGTTTTACATTTTAAGAGTTTGGGGAAATGCATTTGTTGACACAGCCTACAGATACACTCAAATACTTCTATATCAATTGTTAAGCGGTACAACTTGCACTTGCCATCATTCATTCAAAGGACTTGTAATTTATCATTACACTTGGCTTTATCAGTCGATGTTGACTTTGTGAGCTGGTTAGACAGTACCTTAACTGGAAATTCAAATGGCCGATTCAAACAAAAACCCTAACTAATCTATAGGCTATACAAAGTAGCCTAATTTAGTCATAACCAGAGTGAAGACAAATATTTTTATAACTAAACCAAGATAGACCACAGCCTGTGGTTTCCAATGAAAACAAATTAGTCATAGTGGGCAGAACAAGCAAGGAGGTGGATGAGCTAGCGAGATCCTATTGGCCTGTTCTAGCATGCATCTGCATATTTCCGTTAGGGAACGCCTACTCTGATGTGCGCGTCTGCAATAACTCAATTCGCCTTTGCACTCCTTTTAAACAACGCAATTTTTAAAAACTTTGGCAAAGGGTAAAGTCTACAAAAATTAGTCCACTCTTTTCATATCAGATTATAGTTTTGGGAACAGAAAACTGTATTAAGATAAAATGTTTCATCTATGAGAAAATTTGCAGAATGTCGGCCAAAATCCATCTCCTTCCAGTTTCTACCACTGCCGGCCACTGGGCTTCCTCTCACTACCATATTTGGTAGTGAGTGGAAACGCCAAGCGGATACTTCACAATTATACATCCGGTGAAATTTCTGTCTCATTATTCTCTCTGTGGTCTGTAGACCTTGTGCAAGATCAAAGTGTTATTTTGAGATACTGTTTGGATGAGATACTCTGCTGTTGAAACAGAGATTTGTTTCACATAGAAAATGTGTTAAAACAGTGACAACAGTACAAATCCAAGAGAGGGACAGGACCACACATGATGACACCAGCTTACTACATTACACTACAATGCTTCATCAATTGTTGTTTAGCTTCCGGTACCATAAGACTGCCACAGTAAAAGACAGACATAACATCAACTTGGGTTGCCATATCCTTGAAATGGGTCTACTGCATGTAAAACACTGACATAACATCAACTTGGGTTGCCAGAGCCATGAACTCCAACATATTGTACAGAGAGAAACAGCCTTCATATTCCCCATCATCTCTTCTGCGGTAGGGTCGTACGCAAATGTACCGTCTGGCAGCATAACCATCAATATCTTGAGGATGTTAGTCATTATTAATCTCTCATGGACAGACTGCAAAGACTAAAATGGAACTGAGTAGTGTACGTGATATTTACGGTTCTTGGTTGCGGAGATTAGTCATTATTGATTTCTGTTAGTGGTACTCTACAGTATGTGTGCGTGGAGCATCATTTTTAATTGTAATCAATGTTTCAATATGCAATTTCTGCCTCCCTCAATGTGTGTCCGATGATTGTCAACGACCGAGTCCTCTATGTTAGCCATAGAGGTTGTGTGCAGTGCACCGCAGTCATTATTGCTCTTGGGGATATAACCCAATATCGAAGCAGCCAAGCCCTCACCCACACCCTGTGCCTGTGTTTGTCAGTGCTATGGTTCATTTAGTTTAGTAAATGGCATAGTCACTCATAACCTCAACCTACATCCAGTCATAAATGAATAGTACTTCTCATTTTGAATGCCAATGTTTACAAATGAGAGTTAACCCATTCCCATAGGACAATAGATACTCTAAAGTGGATACTATCTGTAGATACCATAGATACTAATACACAGGTATACCAGTCTCTCAGGTCCTTACTGTCACCTAATTACACCATACGCAAAAGGAGATTTAAAAAAAACAAAAATCACACCGTCTTTGTGACTGCCACAATCTTTTAAACTTACTGCTTACAATAGAGGACAATGCAGGTTAATACTTCACTTATCAAACATTACTGGCACCACCATGTTCCTATTGAGAAACCCTGTCAGCAGAGAGAGAGGAACGAGAATATTCTTACCATTTCCACACTTTGTTGTAACTGTTCTCCAGAGCTTGCTGTTGCACACACTGGTTGAATTTCATGTCTGTCTGCATGTGATGAGGCTTCTTCTAGCGGAGATGGGTGGAGAGGGCACTGACTGCTTGGTTTTGCCTAGCTACCTGCTCTTCAGTCTACCGATTCCACTATCTAAAGCAAAACAACTCATTCTGCTCTGTTCAATCTCTGTGTGGTCTTCCCATGAGCTGTCTTCAATATATCTCCCTCATAAAACCACCACGAAAGCCACATTAGTCACTAATTCCTCCTGGATTGCCGTGTGTATATTTGTCCACGCAACAAAGTCTTAAAGCTAAATCTCTATTCTGCCAGTGACCCAAACCGCTCACTCATCTTAAGACAGATCTGAAATGGATGACATCACCGCAAGTCCCGCCCACAGCCACTACAGACCAGCCCCTTTAAGGGAAGACTACTCTCATTGGCTGGCTGTGTTATGATGATATAGAACAATGTTCAAGTGGATTTTCCCAGGTTAGGCCTACCTAAAAAGGTTTCCTAGGGCATATACAGTAAGAGCAAAATACTTTCACCTACCACATACTGCCTTGTCGAAGAAAAAAAACATCCTCTTAATTTAAGCAATGTATTGAAATAGTCACATTTTAGAAGGGTTAAACAAATTGTAAACAAATATTGTGTTACGTAACAGAAAAAAGGGCAATCCTAAAACAAGTGCCTGTCAAAGACTGCTCTTCTTTGTCATACCAGATATATTAAGGGTTTGGTTCTCTCTATAGTCCATCACTCCACAGTCCCCAGTGTGTCTGTCTGTGTCTCTCTCTCTCACACACACACACACACACACACACACACACACAAAGAAACAAAGAAAAAGGCCCTCCCTATTAGGCTTGGGTATTTTAGTGAACACACCCACCCACAGACAAGGAAATGGCTTACCAGTGGCTTACCTGGAAAAGGTTGTAAAGGTGTTATTGCTTATAGCATTGAGTCATGAACCAACTAATTAATCCTAGAACCGCCAACATCTTTTGAACTTTATGTGAATTTAAAATTGTAATAGCTCTGCCATTTTTTAAGTCATGTCTCCCCCCAGTCCTTGACCTTTCCTAAATAAGTCAATTTAACACACTGACATTGTAAGAATTTCAATAACACAAACAGAATGTGTTATAAGCAGTTTTAGGAGGACATGTCAGTTGCCTGCCCAGCTGATAATGGCCCCTCAAAACTAAAACTTAAACTATATCTAAACTAATTTCACACATAACAGATGTTGCCTAAAGACAAGATTAAATTGACAATAGTCTGACGGGTGACAATATTATAAATTGTCAAATAGTGAATGAAGAGACCACAAACACCTGTGTTCACCTCTAACAGAGAAATTCCCCCTTTCTTCAGTCCAAGACTCCAACTCATTTCCAGTCATGGCTGAAGAACCAATTAACACTAGAATAGCCAGGCCTAAACGAGTTCAATAGCCACACCCTTGGAGTGTCTTAAAAATCAATTTAAATATAGGCCTACACCATCGCAAGGTAAGAAACATTATGATGCTAAGAAAATGTATTTCAAAAGATCAGAAAAGCATTTTGAGTTTAATCAACATGTAGAATCGCCGGGAAATTAATAGAAAATGCAGGTTCTGTGGTCAGAGGCGATAAGATGACCACCCGCGCACGGTTGATGTTCATGTTTGTAGGTCTTCCCTCTAAAAGCACACCATCAACCTACACTGCTACTCCGTTATATATTTATCAGGGAGTATTGGTAGGAAGGCTGTATCATAGCATATAAAACTATATTTGCTACTTATAGCCAGCCCAGAGGCTTTGCACCTGAGGATGCTGATCAAATCTAATTTTATTTGTCACATGCGCCGAATACAACAGGTGTAGACTTTATTGTGAAACGCTTACTTATGAGCCCTTTCCCAACAATGCAGAGCTAAGCACATTTAGACAAATGTGCTAAAAAATTAAAAAGTCAATAGTAACACAAAAGAACAATAACGAGGCTATATACAATGAGTACCGGTACCAAGTCAATATGAAGTGGTACGAGGTAGTTGAGGTAATATGTACATGTAGGTAGGGGTAAAAGTGACTAGGCAATCAGGATAGATAAACGGAGTAGTAGCAGCGTATGCAAGGAGCGTGAAAGTGTGTCTATGTGTGGAGTCAATATGCATGTGTGTGTGTGAGCGTATGTAGTCATAATCCATCTATTATTGCTGCTTAAAGCAGACAGTATAATAACCAAGTTATATG
This sequence comes from Coregonus lavaretus, assembly GCF_964263955.1. Lineage (NCBI taxonomy): Eukaryota > Metazoa > Chordata > Actinopteri > Salmoniformes > Salmonidae > Coregonus > Coregonus lavaretus. Next base: position 22,702,360 of record NC_140009.1, read on the forward strand.
ATGGGCCAAGGAAAGCTCTGGCCAATCTCTAAGAAAAGGGGCAGCCAAACTGCTTTGGTAAGAGTCTTTCATGCACTGTACGCAGACTATCCCACAATGTGTGATCTCGGCCTGTATCCACAAAGCGCCTTAGAGTAGAAAATTGGTCGAAAGTGCTGCGATGAGATATTTTACTTATACTCTTATGGGTAAAAATAAAAACTATGCATGAAGCATATTAGGCAGATATTTAGGAGAAGACCTCATGAGCTGTCCTAACCCCATTAAGAGTTACCAGCAGGTGTCTTGATTATAGAAAAAGTCAGCGTTTCCCACACCATAGACAGTTAATTGATTTGGAATTGTTGAAATAATATTTGTATATTTATGTATGATCAATCCATAAATAATCTATGCCTACATGCAACATTATATCCTGCGCTTTTGACAATGATTTGAAGGCCTATTTCACATGATATACCATCACATATTACACTTTTGTTTCGATTATTTAATCTACACTACACCCATAATTTGCAACAATGTCACAATCACAATATTTTCAATAATCTCAAATTGTCTTGATCACCAGCTGAGATAAACTTTTATGACTTGATTTTACTCCTGGCTCAGTGTCTGACCAGTCTCTTAAAGGCCCAGTGCAGTCAAAAAAGTGATTTTCCTGTGTTCTACACTACATGACCAAAAGTATGTGGAGACTTGCTCGTTGAACATCTCATTCCAAAATCATGGGCATTAATATGGAGTTGGTCCCCCCTTTACTGCTATAACAGCCTCCACTCTTCTGGGAAGGCTTTCCACTAGATGTTGGAACATTGCTGAGGGGACCTGCTTCCATTCGGTCACAAGAGCATTAGTGAGGTCGGGCACTGATGTTGGGGGCAATTCAGCCTGCCTCGCAGTTGGCGTTCCAATTCATCCCAAAGGTGTTCGATGAAGTTGAGGTCAGGGCTCTATGCAGACCAGTCAAGTTCTTCTACACCGATTTCGACAAACCATTTGTGTATGAACCTCGCTTTGTGCACGGGGGCATGGTCATGCTGAAACAGGAAATGGCCTTCCCCAAACTGTTGCCACAAAGTTGGAAGCACTGAATCGTCTAGAATGTAGTTGTATGCTGTAGCCTTAAGATTTCCCTTCACTGGAACTAAGGGGCCTAGCCCGAACCATGAAAAACAGCCGCAGACCATTATTCCTCCTCCACCAAACTTCACAGTTGGCACTATGCATTGGGGCAGGTAGCGTTCTCCTGGCATCCGCTAAACCCAGATTTGTCCGTCGGACTGCCAGATGGTGAAGCATGATTCATCACTCCAGAGAACGCATTTCCACTGCTCCAGAGTCCAATGGCAGCGAGCTTTACACCACTCCAGCCGACGCTTGGAATTGCGCATGGTGATCTTAGGCTTGTGTGCGGCTGCTCGGCCATGGAAACCCATTTCATGAAGCTAAAATGCAATTGTGTTTGTTGTCCGTAGCTTATGCCTGCCCACACCATAACCCCATCGCCACCTTGGGGCACTCTGTTCCCAACGTTGACATTAGCAAACCACTCGCCCACACGACGCCACACAGGTGGTCTGTGGTTGTGAGGCCGGTTGGAGGTACTGCCAAATTCTCTAAAACAACATTGGTGGCGGCACATGGTAGAGACATGAACATGAAATTATCTGGCAACAGTTCTAGTGGACATTCCTGCAGCCAGCATGCCAATTGCACGCTCCCACAAAACTTGAGACATCTGTGGCATTGTGTTGTGTGAAAACTGTACATTTTTGAGTGGCCTTTTATTGTCCCCAGCACAAGTTGCACCTGTGTAATGATCATGCTGTTTAATCAGCTTCTTGATAAGCCACACCTGTCAGGTGGATGGATTATCTTGGAAAAGGAGAAAAGCTCACTAACAGGGATGTAAACAAATTAGTGCACAAAATTTAAAAGAAATCCGCTTTTTGTGTGTATGGAAAACTTCCATGGATCTTTTATTATGGCTCATGAAACATGGGACCAACACGTTACATGTTGCGTTTATATTTTTGTTCAGTGTATATTTCCACAATATGAGGTTGGAATAATACTGTGAAATTGTGAAAATGATAATGTCCTTTGTGTAAGAGTTGTTTGAAAAGACCGCCTCACATTTCAGCCTGTTGTGGTGGGAATAATTTTTGCCTGTCTGGTGACATCACTAGGCGATAAATTAGTTAATAGACCAATAAGAAAGAGAATTCCAAACCTCTCTGCCAGTAACAGCTAGTTTTCAGTTTTCCCATCCCCACTCAGACCACTCCCAAACAGCTATTTTTGTTTCTTTTCAACTTTAATTGAAAACAATCACAGTAAGGTACTTGTTACCCAGAAAATATTTGATATTGAGATGCAGCTGCATTGGACCTTTAACGTCATCCTAAAACCTACTCTGAGCTCGCAGTTCTTTTTGTCTTATAACAGGTTTTAGCAGGATTCATAGGACCTTTTCTGAGACGCTTTATGGATACGGCCCCAGAACCATGCAAATCTCTTCAACAGCTTTCTGTTCAGTCATAGATCCCTCTTCAGCATGGGAAAGCTGCAGAGTATAACCTTAACCATGTCATGTTGGTTGACAAACAAAGCCAAGCTTGACCCCAATGGAATGGAGAAGACTTTACTTATTGGATGCAGGTGAACAGTCCATGTTGTCTGTCTGGTTCAGTGTAATTACAAATGAAACAGGTTTCCACATGGGTCTACATACCATGTGGAGGTTCAAACTATTTTGGCCCTCAGTGAAAGTGATCCAAGTTTCCTACCTCAGGGAGTTTATATTCACTGTATGGTTTAGTGCCAGCTCTGGATTCAATGATATTATGTTACACATCAAAAATCTTAAGCACAGGAACTTGCGCCAATCAATAGCAGCAGACTGAAAAGCGTGGCATGGTTCTGACTTCCTTCTAAGGTGATGTTAACAAAATGAGGTTTACTACAATAACTATTTAGCAGGAAACGATTTTATCCAGAATATATAAAATATCCTTATTGAGATATCAAGTCAGGGTGGAGTGAAGTCAATTTTAGATTTTTATGACTAATACTAACTACTGCACGTAAAAGCATGCACTAAACAATTATTCAATAAATACTAAATAAATGAGTGTAGAAAATAAGTTACTTTCCCCCCACAGTTGGTTAGAATCGCATGCACCATGTGTAATTTAAAAACGTTGATTGTGACTTACATGACTGCGTGTGGATTCTGCAGCATACATGCTTTCGGTCCAAAAGTGGTCACAGGACTAGGTCCATGTAGAGACTGATTTCTCCTGAAACATTTGAATGACAAAGAGAAAAAAGGCAGGTGATTTTTTAAATAATACTGATAACCAAAATGCAAAGAATTCCAGTAGTTCGGTCTTTCTCAAATGTAATCCTTCTGGTTCCTCCCCTGTGTTTAGGTGAAAATAGCTACCTCAGGATACCCTTTCAAAATAATTTAAATCAAACCTCTTAAACTATGAGAAGAAGGCATACTCAGCCCTGGGTCCTTTTTCAAAACAAGTTTGTTATGCAACAATAAAGTACCCATCCTCTCATTTACAATGAGAAGTTGCAAACTAATTGCCGCTATAAGTATTATATTTGGACAATTCTACTGCCATTTTGTGTTGTTAAAAAGGGGTCAATTTTCGGGAGATGTTGGAAGCTATTACCGTCTTCAGATACAGGTATGATTAATTTCTAGGGCTGGTATTACAAATGAGTTTGGAAGGAAGTCAAATTAAATCTGATATTATGAAACAACCTCTTATCTCCCATCTGTGAAATGTCTAATCTTAACCAATTGAGAAATACTATTAATCTTAAACACTGATAAAACATTTTAATCAATGTCCAACCTCAGCTTTGGAAATAAGAACATAATAAATTGGGCTGCAACCAAAGAAACATTCACCGTTTCACACACAGTGACCTTTTGTCTTCTAAATTCTCAAATACAGATAGACCAGCCAGCTGCAAGAGCATAGCAGTGGAAAATTCCTGAACTCATATTTTCTAAACTTCATTAAAATACCAGTAATTGTATTAGAACTTAGATTGTATTAGGGGTGAAAGGCCATTTCCAATTGGTCTGAATGAGTCCACCTGCTCTGATGGCTGCCTCTCCTCCCCTCTCAGGGGGCCCTCTGGTCAGTCAGGTCACGTGACTCAGGTTATCAAATCCTATTAGTTGTCTGGTTCTAAAGGTTCACTATCTGTTACTACACTACAGGCTGCAGACAAACACACTGTGTGTGTGTGTGTGTGTGTGTGTGTGAGATGCTTAAGCCGATGATAATTCACATAGCGGGCTCAGCTTGTAACGTTAGCTGCCATCATCCACCGTGTGCCGTTTCCTGGAAACCTATTTTCTGGTGGCTTGAGGGACTGTACAGTCTTTCACGTTTGGGGTGGTGCAATTGCAAACCACTGACATGTCGTAATGGGCTGCGTCCATGTACTCTCGCAGTCAACCTCAAACCACACTGCAAAGGAGAAGCTAGCACATTTAGGCCTACCAAGATGGAATAAATGAAATGTGAGAGTGGCAATTATGGGTCTGTGTTACCTGAAAATCATTGCTCACCAGGAAATCTCTCAAATAAAAAGCACCGTAAGTTTTTTATTTTTTTAAGTTGATTCAACTGTCATACTCACTACCATACGACAGATGCCTCATTCTCAGTCGCTAAAACACTAACACACAGTAACCTTTTGTCAACACCAGATGTTCATAGTCATGGTTGTAGCATGCAGGATTCTCCCCAGGAATTTTTACAAGGTGGTGGTGCTGCTGAGTATGGCAGGGGGGGACGACTAAAAGTGTAACTGCCATTTTGTGCAATCTAGAGCAAAAAAATATCTATATACACATATATATATATATATATATATATATATATATATATATATACACATACACACACACAGTGGGGAGAACAAGTATTTGATACACTGCCGATTTTACAGGTTTTCCTACTTACAAAGCATGTGGAGGTCTGTCATTTTTATCATAGGTACACTTCAACTGTGAGAGACGGAATCTAAAACAAAAATCCAGAAAATCACATTGTATGATTTTTAAGTAATTAATTTGCATTTTATTGCATGACATAAGTATTTGATCACCTACCGGCACTCACAGACCTGTTAGTTTTTCTTTAAGAAGCCCTCCTGTTCTCCACTCATTACCTGTATTAACTGCACCTGTTTGAACTCGTTACCTGTATAAAAGACACCTGTCCACACACTCAATCAAACAGACTCCAACCTCTCCACAATGGCCAAGACCAGAGAGCTGTGTAAGGACATCAGGGATAAAATTGTAGACCTGCACAAGGCTGGGATGGGCTACAGGACAATAGGCAAGCAGCTTGGTGAGAAGGCAACAACTGTTGGCGCAATTATTAGAAAATGGAAGAAGTTCAAGATGACGGTCAATCACCCTAAGTCTGGGGCTCCATGCAAGATCTCACCTTGTGGGGCATCAATGATCATGAGGAAGGTGAGGGATCAGCCCAGAACTACACGGCAGGACCTGGTCAATGACCTGAAGAGAGCTGGGACCACAGTCTCAAAGAAAATCATTAGTAACACACTACGCCGCCATGGATTAAAATCCTGCAGCGCACGCAAGGTCCACCTGCTCAAGCCAGCGCATGTCCAGGCCCGTCTGAAGTTTGCCAATGACCATCTGGATGATCCAGAGGAGGAATAGAAGAAGGTCATGTGGTCTGATTAGACCAAAAAGCTATATTTTTGTCTCAACTCCACTCGCTGTGTTTGGAGGAAGAAGAAGGATGAGTACAACCCCAAGAACACCATCCCAACCGTGAAGCATGGAGGTGGAAACATCATTCTTTGGGGATGCTTTTCTGCAAAGGGGACAGGACGACTGCACCGTATTGAGGGGAGGATGGATGGGGCCATGTATCGCGAGATCTTGGCCAACAACCTCCTTCCCTCAGTAAGAGCATTGAAGATGGGTCGTGGCTGGGTCTTCCAGCATGACAACGACCCGAAACACACAGCCAGGGCAACTAAGGAGTGGCTCCGTAAGAGACATCTCAAGGTCCTGGAGTGGCCTAGCCAGTCTCCAGACCTGAACCCAATAGAAAATCTTTGGAGGGAGGTGAAAGTCTGTATTGCCCAGCGACAGCCCCGAAACCTGAAGGATCTGGAGAAGGTCTGTATGGAGGAGTGGGCCAAAATCCCTGCTGCAGTGTGTGCAAACCTGGTCAAGACCTACAGGAAACGTATGGTCTCTGTAATTGCAAACAAAGGTTTCTGTACCAAATATTAAGTTCTGCTTTTCTGATGTATCAAATACTTATGTCATGCAATAAAATACAAATTAATTACTTAAAAATCCTACAATGTGATTTTCTGGATTTTTGTTTTAGATTCCGTCTCTCACAGTTGAAGTGTACCTATGATAAATTACAGACCTCTACATGCTTTGTAAGTAAATATATATATATTTATATTACACACACACATATATACATACAAATATATATACATGTTAGATTAATTTGTATTTTAAGAATAATGACTAAAGGATTTCACCCCAAATACAGTATAAATGTGTAAACTGTGTTAGAATTATCAACCCACTAACAGAGGGGGGCGGGACTAAACATTCCAGGGTGAAGGAGAAAGGTGGAAACTGTTTAAGAAAGCCTCCTAAAGGTGGGCGGAGCAAAGTGCCTTTGTGTGTCAAGAGGTATAAAACAGGAGTGTATGGGTTTTGGCGCCAGAGCATTCCATGAATAAAAATACAGATCCTTCTTGCTGGTTGTGGACCTTGAATCATTTATGATTAAAACCAGAGCCTTACAACCTCTGGTAATGATTCAAGCTTAGGTTGAATTAGAGATAGAAATTCTCTTAACAATACACTGCTCAAAAAAATTAAGGGAACACTTAAACACAATGTAACTCCAAGTCAATCACACTTCTGTGAAATCAAACTGTCCACTTAGGAAGCAACACTGATTGACAATACATTTCACATGCTGTTGTGCAAATGGAATAGACAACAGGTGGAAATTATAGGCAATTAGCAAGACACCCACAATAAAGGACTGGTTTTGCAGGTGGTGACCACAGACCACTTTTCAGTTCCTATGCTTCCTGGCTGATGTTTTGGTCACTTTTGAATGCTGGCGGTGCTTTCACTCTAGTGGTAGCATGAGACGGAGTCTACAACCCACACAAGTGGCTCAGGTAGTGCAGCTCATCCAGGACGGCACATCAATGCGAGCTGTGGCAAGAAGGTTTGCTGTGTCTGTCAGCGTAGTGTCCAGAGCATGGAGGCGCTACCAAGAGACAGGCCAGTACTTCAGGAGACGTGGAGGAGGCCGTAGGAGGGCAACAACCCAGCAGCAGGACTGCTACCTCTGCCTTTGTGCAAGGAGGAGCAGGAGGAGCACTGCCAGAGCCCTGCAAAATGACCTCCAGCAGGCCACAAATGTGCATGTGTCTGCTCAAACGGTCAGAAACAGACTCCATGAGGGTGGTATGAGGGCCCGACGTCCACAGGTGGGGGTTGTGCTTACAGCCCAACACCGTGCAGGACGTTTGGCATTTGCCAGAGAACACCAAGATTGGCAAATTCGCCACTGGCGCACTGTGATCTTCACAGATGAAAGCAGGTTCACACTGAGCACATGTGACAGACGTGACAGAGTCTGGAGACGCCGTGGAGAACGTTCTGCTGCCTGAAACATCCTCCAGCATGACCGGTTTGGCGGTGGGTCAGTCATGGTGTGGGGTGGCATTTCTTTGGGGGGCCGCACAGCCCTCCATGTGTTCGCCAGAGGTAGCCTGACTGCCATTAGGTACCGAGATGAGATCCTCAGACCCCTTGTGAGACCATATGCTGGTGCGGTTGGCCCTGGGTTCCTCCTAATGCAAGACCTCATGTGGCTGGAGTGTGTCAGCAGTTCCTGCAAGAGGAAGGCATTGATGCTATGGACTGGCCCGCCCGTTCCCCAGACCTGAATCCAATTGAGCACATCTGGGACATATCTCGCTCCATCCAGCAACGCCACGTTGCACCACAGACTGTCCAGGAGTTGGCGGATGCTTTAGTCCAGGTCTGGGAGGAGATCCCTCAGGAGACCATCCGCCACCTCATCAGGAGCATGCCCAGGCGTTGTAGGGAGGTCATACAGGCACGTGGAGGCCACACACACTACTGAGCCTCATTTTGACTTGTTTTAAGGACATTACATCAAAAGTTGGATCAGCCTGTAGTGTGGTTTTCCACTTTAATTTTGAGGGTGACTCCAAATCCAGACCTCCATGGGTTGATAAATTTGACCTTCCATTGATAATTTGTGTGATTTTGTTGTCAGCACATTCAACTATGTAAAGAAAAAAAGTATTTAAAAAGATTATTTCATTCATTCATGTTCATGTTATTTTAGTGTTCCCTTCAATTTTTTGAGCAGTGTATATACACACACACACATATATATATATATATATATATACACACACACACACACACACACACATACAGTGAGGGAAAAAAGTATTTGATCCCCTGCTGATTTTGTATGTTTGCTCACTGACAAAGACATGATCAGTCTATAATTTTAATGGTAGGTTTATTTGAACAGTGAGAGACAGAATAACAACAACAAAATCCAGAAAAACACATATCAAAAATGTTATAAATTGATTTGCATTTTAATGAGGGAAATAAGTATTTGACTCCTCTGCAAAACATGACTTAGTACTTGGTGGCAAAACCCTTGTTGGCAATCACAGGTCAGACGTTTCTTGTAGTTGGCCACCAGGTTTGCACACATCTCAGGAGGGATTTTGTTCCACTCCTCTTTGCAGATCTTCTCCATGTCATTAAGGTTTCGAGGCTGACGTTTGGCAACTCTACCCTTCAGCTCCCTCCACAGATTTTCTATGGGATTAAGGTCTGGAGACTGGCTAGGCCACTCCAGGACCTTAACGTGCTTCTTCTTGAGCCACTCCTTTGTTGCCTTGGCCGTGTGTTTTGGGTCATTGTCATGCTGGAATACCCATCCACGACCCATTTTCAATGCCCTGGCTGAGGGAAGGAGGTTCTCACCCAAGATTTGACGGTACATGGCCCCGTCCATCGTCCCTTTGATGTGGTGAAGTTGTCCTGTCCCCTTAGCAGAAAAACACCCCCAAAGCATAATGTTTCCACCTCCATGTTTGACGGTGGGGATGGTGTTCTTGGGGTCATAGGCAGCATTCCTCCTCCTCCAAACATGGCGAGTTGAGTTGATGCCAAAGAGCTCCATTTTGGTCTCACCTGACCACAACACTTTCACCTAGTTCTCCTCTGAATCATTCAGATGTTCATTGGCAAACTTCAGACGGCCCTGTATATGTGCTTTCTTGAGCAGGGGGACCTTGCGGGCACAGCAGGATTTCAGTCCTTCACGGCGTAGTGTGTTACCAATTGTTTTCTTGGTGACTATGGTTCCAGCTGCATTGAGATCATTGACAAGATCCTCCTGTGTAGTTCTGGGCTGATTCCTCACCGTTCTCATGATCATTGCAACTCCACAAGGTGAGATCTTGCATGGAGCCCCAGGCCGAGGGAGATTGACAGTTATTTTGTGTTTCTTCCAGTTGCGAATAAACTGTTGTCACCTTCTCACCAAGCTGCTTGGCGATGGTCTTGTAGCCCATTCCAGCCTTGTGTAGGTCTACAATCTCGTCCCCGACATCCTTGGAGAGCTCTTTGGTCTTGGCCATGGTGGAGAGTTTGGAATCCCTTTAAAAGTGTGCTCCTAATCTCAGCTCGTTACCTGTATAAAAGACACCTGGGAGCCAGAAATCTTTCTGATTGAGAGGGGGTCAAATACTTATTTCCCTCATTAAAATGCAAATCAATTTATAACATTTTTGACATGCATTTTTCTGGATTTTGTTGTTGTTATTCTGTCTCTCACTGTTCAAATAAACCTACCAATAAAATTATAGACTGATCATTTCTTTGTCAGTGGGCAAAATTACAAAATCAGCAGGGGATCAAATACTTTTTCCCCCCACTGTGTCTACACACATACATACATAATATATATACACACACACACATACAGTGGGGAAACAAAGTATTTAGTCAGCCACCAATTGTGCAAGTTCTCCCACTTAAAAAGACGAGAGAGGCCTGTAATTTTCATCATAGGTACACGTCAACTATGACAGACAAATTGAGAAAAAATTTTTTTAGGATAGGATTTTTAATGAATTTATTTGCAAATTATGGTGGAAAATAAGTATTTGGTCACCTACAAACAAGCAAGATTTCTGGCTCTCACAGACCTGTAACAACTTCTTTAAGAGGCTCCTCTGTCCTCCACTCGTTACCTGTATTAATGGAACCTGTTTGAACTTGTTATCAGTATAAAAGACACCTGTCCACAACCTCAAACAGTCACACTCCAAACTCCACTATGGCCAAGACCAAAGAGCTGTCAAAGGACACCAGAAACAAAATTGTAGACCTGCACCAGGCTGGGAAGACTGAATCTGCAATAGGTAAGCAGCTTGGTTTGAAGAAATCAACTGTGGGAGCAATTATTAGGAAATGGAAGACATACAAGACCACTGATAATCTCCCTCGATCTGGGGCTCCACGCAAGATCTCACCCCGCTGGGACCAAAGTAACAAAGCCTACCATCAGTAACACACTACGCCGCCAGGGACTCAAATCCTGCAGTGCCAGACGTGTCCCCTGATTAAGCCAGTACATGTCCAGGCCCGTCTGAAGTTTGCTAGAGTGCATTTGGATGACCCAGAAGAGGATTGGGAGAATGTCATATGGTCAGATGAAACCAAAATAGAACTTTTTGGTAAAAACTCAACTCGTCGTGTTTGGAGCACAAAGAATGCTGAGTTGCATCCAAAGAACACCATACCTACTGTGAAGCATGGGGGTGGAAACATCATGCTTTGGGGCTGTTTTTCTGCAAAGGGACCAGGACGACTGATCCGTGTAAAGGAAAGAATGAATGGGGCCATGTATCGTGAGATTTTGAGTGAAAACCTCCTTCCATCAGCAAGGGCATTGAAGATTAAACGTGGCTGGGTCTTTCAGCATGACAATGATCCCAAACACACCGCCCGGGCAACGAAGGAGTGGCTTCGTAAGAAGCATTTCAAGGTCCTGGAGTGGCCTAGCCAGTCTCCAGATCTCAACCCCATAGAAAATCTTTGGAGGGAGTTGAAAGTCCGTGTTGCCCAGCGACAGCCCCAAAACATCACTGCTCTAGAGGAGATCTGCATGGAGGAATGGGCCAAAATACCAGCAACAGTGTGTGAAAACCTTGTGAAGACTTACAGAAAACATTTGACCTGTGTCATTGCCAACAAAGGGTATATAACAAAGTATTGAGAAACTTTTGTTATTGACCAAATACTTATTTTCCACCATAATTTGCAAATAAATTCATAAAAAATCCTACAATGTGATTTTCTGGGAAAAAAATTCTCATTTTGTCTGTCATAGTTGACACGTACCTATGATGAAAATTACAGGCCCCTCTCTTCTTTTTAAGTGGGAGAACTTGCACAATTGGTGGCTGACTAAATACTTTTTTTCCCCACTGTATACACACACACACACACACACACACACACACACACACACACACACACACACACACACATATAGGGATGTGGTGCCTGGCCTAAAATTATAACAAAACGTACAAAAATATATATACACAGAACAAAAATATAAACGCAACATGCAACAATTTCAACGATTTTACTGAGTTACAGTTCATATAAGGAAATCAGTCAATTGAAATAAATAAATTAGGCCCTAATCTATGGATTTCACATGACTAGGGAGGGGTGCAGCCATGGGTGGGCCTGGGGGGGGCATAGGCCCACCCACTGGGGAGCCAGGCCCAGCCAATCATAATGAGTTTTTCCCCACAAAAGGGCTTTATTACAGACAGAAATACTCCTCAGTTTCATCAGCTGTCCGGTAGGCTGGTCTCAGACGATCTCGCAGGCGAAGAAGCCGGATGTGGAGGTCCTGGGCTGGCGTGATCTGCGGTTGTGAGGCCGGTTGGACGTACTGCCAAATTCTCTAAAACAACGTTGGAGGTGGCTTATGGTAGAGAAATGAACATTCAATTCTCTGGCAACAGCTCTGGTGGACGTTCCTGCAGTCAGAATGCCAATTGCACTCTCCCTCAAAACTTGAGACATCTGTGGCATCGTGTTGTTTGACAAAACTGGACATTTTAGAGTGGCCTTTTATTGTCCCCAGCACAAGGTGCACCTGTGTAATGAGCATGCTGTTTAATCAGCTTCTTCATATGCCACACCTGTCAGGTGTATGGATTATCTTGGCAAAGGAGAAAATCTCACTAACAGGGATGTAAACAAATTTGTGCACAAAATTTGAGAGAAATAAGCTTTTTGTGCATATGGAACATTTCTGGGATCTTTTATTTCAGCTCATGAAACATGGGACCAACAATTTACATGTTGCGATTATATTTTTGTTTAGTATATATTGTTTTTTTTATTACATAGTGGCGCAGCCAATCCACAAGGTGGCATAGTGCCACAGTTACATTATTTGAAAACGGGGTAATAATACGGTACCTGTAGTCGCAAGCAGTGGCAGACGAGGTGCTCAGGCTGCGGGTCTTTTTGGTGCGGATGGCCAGGCCACGGGCGGGGGTCTCCCCACCATCGAAGTCAGAACAGCAGTAGGGGACAGCCTCCACTCCAACCTGCTCTCCAGTTTCCATCTCAGCTCACAGTCTGATAGGAAACACAAAGGCCAAGAGGGGACAAAAATGGAGGCTTCGGGTCTACAAAGTCAACAAGGCAGGGTCACAGGTTGCCTTCAAAAGCTGAAGAGTGTCTCTTTAACCGTTTACATAGCCCAGAGTTTAACCTTATATGATATGAGTCTTTAAGGTTCAGCTTTGGGCTACTGTTTACATAAACTCCAAATGATACAGTGGCTAACTTAGAATGCAAGGTTAGAGTACCTGGTACTCATGCAAGATAAACTTATGCATTTCGTATTTTTGGTAACATTAAAGTATGTATGTGCAATATTTAGCCTACAAAGTATCTAGCTAGTCAGTGGCATATGACAAACTTGTTTATTTTTTACTTTTACCCCTTTTTCTCCCCAATTTCGTGAAATCCAAATTGGTAGTTACAGTCTTGTCCCATCGCTGCAACTCCCCTACGGACTCGGGAGAGGCAAAGGTCGAGAGCCATGCGTCCTCCGAAACACGACCCTGCCAAGCCGCACTGCTTCTTGACACACTACTCACTTAACCCGGAGGCCAGCCGCACCAATGTGTCGGAGGAAACACTGTCCAGCTGACGACCGAAGTCAGCTTGCAGGCACCCGGCCCGCCACAAGGAGTCACTAGAGCGCGATGGGACAAGGAAATCCCAGCCGGCCAAACCCTCCCCTATCCCGGATGACGCTGGGCCAATTGTGCGCCACCTCATGGGTCTCCTGGTCACGGCCGGCTGTGACACAGCCTGGGATCGAATCCAGGTCTGTAGTGACGCCTCAAGCACTGCAATGCTGTGCCACTTGGGAGGCCCTCATATGACAAACTTTTGAAAAGACCTTGGACTTGCATCTGTATGTATGGAGGCTCAAGAAATTGCATAGAAACACTGACTGTGCAGATTACATTACCCATGAAGTATTACTAGCTAACTAGCTACATATCATATTGTGTTTATCATTCTTTCAGCATTACATTAGCTAGATAGCTAGCTAGTTACATATAACACGAAGTGTGATTGCAAGACAGTCAACTCATCGTTGTTTACTTGCTAGCTAGCTACTGATGTACTAACAGCGAGATATAGCTACCTTGCTAACTAACTAGCTAGCTGTTATAGCTAAGTTAGCTAGCTCGCTTTTCCAAAAGAGTAACCACTGCTGGTCTGACAAGTAGCTTGGTTAGTACTAGTGCAGCTCGTCATGGGAACCACATGGGTTGTGGGTTCATTTCCCACGGGGGGCCAGTATGAAAAATGTATGCACTCACTAACTGTAAGTCGCTCTGGATAAGAGCGTCTGCTAAATGACAAAAATGTAAATGAACACTTCTGTTGGTTGGCAATGTCAAATCTTGCAATACTTAACTTTTATGTTTGCTAAATGGACAGACAAACACTGCCGAGTACTAAACTGTAAACCAATCACAACTTGTGTACTATCCATGGTCCTATTGCTGCTGATCATGTCTACCAATCACGTTATCCGTACCTAAGGCAGTAGATAGCTGGTGACGGCTCGAGAGATATCCGTCCAACAAACTGCTATCAGGTAAAGTATTTTATTTAGTTGTAGTTACAGAATCGTGATACCATTAACGCAAGCTGTAAAATGACTCCCAACTTAGAACGCAGCAACCTTAGTAACATAGCTAGCTTGCTAGTTAGCTAGCTAGCTAATTACAACAAGTAGATCTGTTGCTAGCTAGCAGGAGCAGATAGCTTTATCACTAGCTATCATGTCATTCCGGAACAAGGAGCATTTTAGCTATCAGTTTATTCCAAGTAATAATTTAAGACTACAAAAATCTATAGGACAAGTAAGGTAAAGCTAATACGGTCATCAAGACAGGACCCACTAATTTCATTCATACTGACAAATAAGAAATGCCACATTATCCCAGTCAATAGTTGGAGGATGATTGCAGAGCACCCTGCCTCAGACTGTCAGGATGTACATTTTCTAGCTCACAAACTACATTCCTTTGCTGTGATGATTTCTTTGAATTATTCTTGTCTCACATCATCTATTCAGCTCTCCTGTGTCCTGCTCCCAGAGATCAACCAAGTGCTATTCATCAAGCATGGGCTGATTCATTCACCTGTGAGGGGAACCATCCTACTGCAGTTTGAACTAACTCTGCCATCCCCATTTAGACATTGGGACCACATATGCATTTGCCGGTTGTCTTTCTTTGTGGGTTTTGTCTTACACAGTATAGTGCATTTTAGAGTTGAACACAAACTACAGATATACAAGCTTGTTTTTGAGCATCTCGAATTCAATGTAGAATCAGTCTGACAGGTGACAAACAGATTTTACTATTGTTACACGCAGTGGTGAGAATTATATTGTCCCCCCCAGGCTTTTGTCATAGATGGTAGAGTTTTCGTCTTTGGACCACACAAGTTTTAGATTGCATTCTGCTAAGGAACTTGTCTCTCTCTACATCTACCAGCTACATCGGTGACCAGGGTGGGTTCATTTCGATATGCCTATGGGGCCTAGGCACACTAGGGCGGCAGGTAGCTTAGTGGTTAAGAGCGTTGTGCCAGTAACCGAAAGGTCGCTGGTTCTAATCCCCGAGCCAACTAGGTGAAAAATCTGTCGATGTGCCCTTGAGCAAGGCACTTAACCCTAATTGCTCCTGTAAGTCGCTCTGGATAAGAGCGTCTGCTAAATGACTAAAATGTACTAAAACAAATGTACAAACACTCCTAAAGATGACAGTTCTACAGTCTCCATCAGCGACGCAGGCTTTTGCATAGATGGTAACACTCATTTCTGGACTGCAACATTGTAAGATTGTGCCCTCCACTGCACTTGTTATACATTGATTGGTAGATTACACTATATTTACATATTTCAAATGCTGCCTGAGACACCTTTGCTATTTGTCTCCATATTCAATAAATGGTGAAACACTATTTGTGATTTTGTTCTTCGTTCGAATGTATCTGTATAAATCTTGTCTCACGCTCAGTCATAGTTAGTAGAATAATGAATGGATTGGCAAGATTTTGGCACCATCAACTCTTAGAAGGTTAGTAGGAAAGTTAAAGTAAAACCAAATGTCAAACATTCATTTCCCAACTGCTTTTTCTATAATTCTATTGGCTCTTTAACATTCTCCATACCTTATATTCCAATGCATCCAACATTATGCATGCCCACCATGGTATTGGGTAGTGATATAAAAAATCTATAGTTACATATCGGGATATAATTTTTTATGATATATTAGTGCTATATTAGTGGAATTAAATAATAAAGTCATCAAATAAAACAAATGTAATATACACAGCTGAAATATTTTATTAAAGTAATGTGAATAAATAAATGGTTAATAAGTGATATGCAGAAATGGGCAGTCACTACCATCATTGGACTTTTGATTTATTTTGTGTTACAGCGTCCAACCCACATAATGCATAGTGCATTTAATGTTTTTTTATTTTTTTATGACCGAAACCGAAAATCGAAAACAGTGATTTGTTTTTAAATAATCGAACAGACTTCAAAAATAACTAATCGCAACAGTACGATATATAATATATTATTTTTGCGCTAGTTGGCTGTACCCTGCACCAAAACTCCATTATTTTTCCTTCGTAGCTTGTTATCCATCTTTTTTTCCCTTTATTTTTTTTAAAATAGGGAGCAGATTTGTTTTCAGGACTTATATTTACATGACTGATCAGAACTCATTTTCTCATGGCTCTCGTCTCTCTGCAGCAGAGCGGAAATGGAGGAAAACTAGACTCCCTGCGGACCTGTCATCTTTTCACTCCCTCCTCTCTACATTCTCTTCCTCTGTTTCCGCTGCTAAAGCCACTTTCTACCAATAAATTTCAAGCCTCTGCCTCTAACCCTAGGAAGCTCTTTGCCACCTTCTCCTCCCTGCTGAATCCTCCTCCCCCTCCCTCCTCCCTCTCTGTGGATGACTTCGTCAACCATTTTGAAAAGAAGGTTGACGACATCCGATCCTCATTTATTAAGTCAAATGACACCGCTGGTCCTGCTCACACTGCCCTACCCTATGCTTTGACTTCTTTCTCCCCTCTCTCTCCAGATGAAATCTTACAACTTGTGACGGCCGGCCGCCAAACAACCTGCCCGCTTGACCCTATCCCCTCCTCTCTTCTCCAGACCATTTCCGGAGAGCTTCTCCCTTACCTCACCTCGCTCATCAACTCATCCTTGACCGCTGGCCATGTCCCTTGCGTCTTCAAGAGAGCGAGAGTTGCACCCCTCCTCAAAAAACCTACACTCGATCCCTCAGATGTCAAAAACTACAGACCAGTATCCCTTCTTTCTTTTCTCTCCAAAACTCTTGAGCGTGCAATCTCTCTCAGAATGACCTTCTTGATCCAAACCAGTCAGGTTTCAAGACTGGTCATTCAACTGAGACTGCTCTTCTCTGTGTCACGGAGGCTCTCCACACTGCTAAAGCTAACGCTCTCCTCTGCTCTTATCCTTCTAGACCTATCCGCTGCCTTTGATACTGTGAACCATCAGATTCTCCTCTCCACCCTCTCCGGCGCTGCTCACTCTTGGATTGCGTCCTACTTGACAGGTCGCTCCTACCAGGTGGCGTGGCAAGAATCTGTGTCCGCACCACGTGCTCTCACCACTGGTGTCCCCCAGGGCTCAGTTCTAGGCCCTCTCCTATTCTCTATACACCAAGTCACTTGGCTCTGTCATATCCTCACATGGTCTCTCCTATCATTGATACACAGACGACACACAATTAATTTATTTTCTCCTTTCCCCCTTCTGATAACCAGGTGGCGAATCGCATCTCTGCATGTCTGGCAGACATATCAGTGTGGATGACGGATCACCACCTCAAGCTGAACCTCGGCAAGACGGAGCTGCTCTTCCTCCCGGGGAAGGACTGCCCGCTCCATGATCTCGCCATCACGGTTGACAACTCCATTGTGTCCTCCTCGCAGAGTGCAAAGAACCTTGGCGTGACCCTGGACAACACCATGTCGTTCTCCGCTAACATCAAAGCGGTGACCCGATCCTGCAGGTTCATGCTCTACAACATTCGCAGAGTACGACCCTACCTTACACAGAAAGCGGCACAGGTCCTAATCCAGGCACTTGTCATCTCCCGTCTGGATTACTGCAACTCGCTGTTGGCTGGGCTCCCTGCCTGTGCCATTAAACTCCTACAACTTATCCAGAACGCTGCAGCCCGTCTGGTGTTCAACCTTCCCAAGTTCTCTCATGTCACCCCGCTCCTCCGCACACGCCACTGGCTTCCAGTTGAGGCTCTACTACAAGACCATGGTGCTTGCCTACGGAGCTGTGAGGGGAACGGCACCGCCTTACCTTCAGGATCAGACCCTACACCCAAACAAGGGCACTACGTTCATCCACCTCTGGCCTGCTAGCTCCCCTACCTCTACGGAAGCACAGTTCCCGCTCAGCCCAGTCAAAGCTATTCGCTGCTCTGGCACCCCAATGGTGGAACAAGCTCCCCCACGACAGCGGAGTCACTGACCACCTTCCTGGAGACACTTGAAACCCTACCTGTAAGGAATACCTGGAATAGTATAAAAGTAATCCTTCTTCCCCCACCCCCCCATAAAAAAAAAAAAGTGGTTGTCCCACTGGCTATCATAAGTTGAATGCACCAATTTGTAAGTCGGTCTGGATAAGAGCGTCTGCTAAATGATGTAAATGTAGCATACATGACAACTTTCTATCTACATTATTGTTTGGAATGAAAATTATATGATTTAACGTTTCTTTAAGCCTGCAACTAGTTAATTGGAGAAAAAAAATGTATGCACTCACTAACTGTAAGTTGCTCTGGATAAGAGTGTCTGCTAAATGACGTAAATGTAAAATGTAAAATGAAACAATCATGCCAAAACATGATTCAAAATGGAATTCACTGAGAGAGATAGCTAATGAAACACAAGCTTCCTAAGCAGGCACATCAAGACCATTCGTATTGCATGCTGAATATTTCAAGTGCACTCAAACTGATATTTATCTTACTTCAGTCTTTGGGAGCTTTAGTTACTATAGTAGTTAGTTCCTCTGACTTAACACACTGACCGCAGACATACGGATCACGATTTCATGCGAGACTGTATTTACGTCTTAGCTAGATAGAAGCAGGCCATTGGCTGCCTTCATCATCAGAGGTACGTACGGGAGTTCTGATTGGTTCCAAGTTTAGCAGTTTGCACGTTTTTGCCTGAGCGGACAGTGTTGAAATATAGCTACTTTTTCTGAGAAAATGTGCAAGAATTGAAGGTGGCAACAAATTGTACAGTAATCATAAGAATATTTCATTGTCAATTACAAAACAATAATCTTCGACGTAGATCGAGCAACCAATGTTTTCGGCGTCGGCCCACAAACCCTAGTCAGCTAAACGTTAGTTCAATTAACAGCAACACAACAAGTAGCTAGCTAGCTACGTATGCTAGCTAGCGAAGCATGCTACCTAACTAGCCATCAAGCTAACTATCTAGTGATATGTCAGGCTAAACATTTTGCTAGCTAGCTAGCTAATCAGCTTCAACACAACAGAAAGCCGGACTAGCTGTCCAAGCTAACTTTTAAGCGCTAGCTAGCGTATCTGATGACTAGCCAGCAAACACGCTAGCTACTTTACATCAACGCCTTCAATGTAGCTCACCGTATGCGCTAGCAAGCCGTTATGATTTGCCACGAAGAATTGGGGCCGCACTGCAGAAAATGCTCTCTTAACCTGCTACGAAAATCACTTTGTATCGAAGTGGCGTGGGAAGAGTGTGTCCCGTTGGATCACAGCTTCTCCATTAGTGTTCCCTCGAACTGCCTCTAGTACTTCACTTATACGGTATATGACTTGCCAAGCTACAAATACGGTCAGCTAGATAACCAGTTTCGCTATATAACTAGATAGACAGCCTTCGTCTTCCTGACTGTCAGACAGACTTTCAAACTGTCTAACGTTCAATAGTATCAAGCTGCATCCCCGCAGCAGCCTGTGACTTCTTCTTCGGGATTGTGTTGGCTGATCGCATCCTATTTAACGTGCATACAATGCCACCTACTGTACTGGAGTGTGAGGCCATTTACGGCCTACCTATATTAAATTATTTATGATATGGTACTATACAATTGGGGAAAAGGAAAGGTTACCCTGCCAACTATCAGCCCTCTCAAAAAACAACAACACCCCATTCCACTATTTACCCTATCTAATCCTACTCCAGACCAACGGTCTGGGAGGACAGAACACTACCACTCAACACCTCCTGCAACTGTTCTGAAGTAAAACGTCGCAATCCCAAGTATTTCTCTGCCGCTGCCATCACAACCTCTATTTTCAGTGACTTTCGATCCACTTCTGCAGTGCAATTGACAACCATAGCTATGAATGCCAAGAAACCTACCTTACTGAAGCACATATTCTTCCCATCACTCTCTATTAATCTCTGCCTACTCACAGGAATCCTCTCAGGATCCCTCACCCTGTACCCATCTTCCTCTACCACTCTCTTCACTGCTTCAGTATACAACACTTTCTGTACTACTCTGACCGTAGCAACCTCAACCTGCCTTTCTCTCACAGGACACCTCCATCTCCAGACCCATGTTCACCCCTACAACTAACACATACACCTTTCTCCACCGAAACTACACATTTCTTTGTCTCATGCCCTCCTGTACACATCTAGGATTCTCCCTCCTACATACTGCTGCAACATGCCCATAAATCTGACACCTAAAACACATAAGTATTTTACGAACAAACGCTCTCACGGGATAACACTTCCTACCTTAACCTTATCTGGCAAAGACTCTACATCAAAACTCAACAGGACAGACAACGTCTTCTCCGTTTCCCCACGCTCTACACCGGACCAAACAGCGAGCGTCACAGACACCGGCAATCTTCACTTTCAACTGATCTTCCTTAACATTTAATGCCACCCCCGTTATCACTCCTTTCAATGGTGCCCTGCTCCGGAGAGCAAAGCAAGTCACATTTCTTGTCCCTAATCGTGTGATCCGGAGCGCCCGCTCCCTCTGGGCTGAAGAAACACAATAAATCATCACTAGTCCACTCCTAGTTACCCTCACCAACTCAACAGTCCCCAACCTCTTCTCCACCCAATCTACCACCACATATGGATCAGCCAAAATGCAAGGATCCATTCTCTCCACAAATCTTACTCCCACTGGGCCAGAATCATCCTTTACATCCTCGGACTGAGGCCCGAACTTAGCGGTCCACACTGCAGGAACTTCATCCACACTCTCGTCAGGTTCCATCGCTGAGCTACTGGAACACGTATCCCTCTTTTTGCACTTGACGCCAACCTTCCTCGCCACACTGCTTCCCTCTACACTCATCTTCTTCTCAACAGTCATCATTGCACCTGCCACCACATCTAATTCAGCCTCACTCTCGTCATTCAATTTCCTCAAGTTCTTCCAAAAGTTCTGTGAAATTCCTCATTCAAAATTCCCTCATACCCATTTCCACTGTACTCCTTTTTTTTCTTGTCCATCATCTTCTCCTTCACCTGATCTTTCAGAAGGCCTGTGTAATCCCCACTCCATGTTTACTCATAATATGCTCCACTTTCTTCCTTATTTCCTTTTCCTCCACCTTCTCCAATCACTCCCATTCTCCAAACATTTATCCCTCTGCAACCTCTCCAACACCATCTGCCATCTTTACAACAGCTGTCTGTTCTACCAGCCTGTGACTAAAACTTGCCTGTCACTAACACCAATCCTATCGCCATCTACTGGCCGTGGTTCTTCTTCGGGATTTGGTTGGTGGATCTCATCCAACTTTTAAGGTGCATACACTGCCACCTACTGTACTGGAGTGTGAGGCCAGTTATAGCCTACCTACATTAAATTATCTTCATTAGTCCTGTTCCTCTAAGTGAAATAGAGCCCTAGACGCCTCTTCCCTCCCCCACTACACCACCCAAACCAGCCTCTCAAACCCTTTCACACAATCTCTCCCTATCCATGTCATACAGTTCACAAAATATCAACACATGCTCCACTGTTTCCTCCACTAAACACTCATCACACAGACATGTTTCATGTCTCCTTATCATCCACAACGTGCCATTCAAACCTGTGTGCCCAAACCGTAGTCTAGTCCACAGAACTTCCTCTCTCCTACATCCCATACTCCCCACCTTCTCCTTTACTGACCAGTGCACATTATAAAAGTGCCTCCCCTTACTACTAGCATCTTACTCCGTTTGCCAAAGATAGAGCCCTTCTGCCCAGATAAAGGACTTGACTTCCCTGCGGCCCAGCCGGACCTGAATATCTACCCCTCCCTCTCCTTACAGCACTCTTACCCACCACATGGGCCTTCTCCTTTACCTCCATACCGACATGGGCGGGAACCCAGCAAAAGCTTCCCACCACTACCATCCTCTCCAATCCCATTAACAGCACCATCATCTCCACAAACAAGTCCCCCCTATCCGACCTGCCCGTCTTCACACTACTCAACACTGCAGCGGAATCAGAGCAGATCACCACTCTGAGTGGTTTCACCTCCACCCATCTCAGACCTATAATCACAGCCATCAACTCTGCTGCATACACCGACACATAATCTAACATTGAAATCTGGGATATACACCCCTGCCTAATCAAAAGAGAACCATCGCGCTCTCCAAGAACCTTGGCTGGTGTGTAAAACCCGCAAATTCAGATAAACAAAAAGGTGTAATGGGTTCGCACTCAAAAAAGATGTCGCATTAATTATTTTCACTGCACCAGGGATAGCGTACACAGACGTTTCGCCTTTACAGACTTCTTCAGTGTGTAAGTACAATTTTATTTGAATACAAAACCACATTTGTAAAGAACAGATGAGCTTCTAATCAGGGTTGCCACTCATCTGCCAATCAGGGATGTGGCTTTTCTGGTCTACCTGTATACAAATGAGTCACAAAGAAAAAAATAATTATAGGGTATGGGAGCGGGCACGAAGGGCAACTCACAAATCAACCGCCCCAGTTGTTCGCTCACCCAAATACATCATATCAATTCATGAGGTAGCCCACCACAAAGGACAGGCACAGCCGTTCATAAATATGTGGGGCCAACTCATAAACGATATGCAAAATCTGATCTCACTTTTGTGTCTGCAGGTATACAGAGAGGAGGCATACAAAGCCATTTTTATTGGTATGTTATGCAGATCACATTTACCATCCTGCTCAATTAATATCTCATAGGCCTCTACATTATGGACAAGGTATGTGTATGAAAACCATTATCAAGACAGTTTTTTTCATTCACATTCACCACATAAACCAAGGTATGAATTCTGTCATGTGCATGTTTTGTTAATTATCTATATAATTACTATTTTTGGGATTCACAGACTTCACCCTCCCTACACCTCTGAT
The DNA here is from genome assembly GCF_964263955.1 of Coregonus lavaretus. Classification (NCBI taxonomy): domain Eukaryota; kingdom Metazoa; phylum Chordata; class Actinopteri; order Salmoniformes; family Salmonidae; genus Coregonus; species Coregonus lavaretus. The sequence continues at coordinate 22,725,575 of NC_140009.1, forward strand.
GAATATAACAGGAAACCTGTTCGATCACCATGCACTGCAAAATCATTCTGGCTATTGATAAGGAGAACATCAACACGCCAGAGGATATACCCATTGGACTTGGGGCTCTGCTGGGGGGTAGTTCAAAAACTAACCCCAAAAGGTTATTCAAAAGGTTCTTTGAGGATCCATTAAAAGGGGTCAAAGAACTTATTGGGGTTCCCCCACAGTTTCAATTTGAAGAACCCCTAAAGGATACTCCAGGAACCTTTTCTTTTTAGAGTGTACAAGATCTACAGGGGAAGCATCCTTTTCTGAATGCCTCTTTTCTCTCTCTGACCACATCGGATTTAACCAATATGTTTGACATATTTCTTGATACTTTATAGGTGAATAAAGGTGGATTCTGGAAGGCAGAATTTAAAGAGGAGTCTGATGATATGTGCCGATGTTTATTGACAATAGACTTAATGCCATGATGGCTATCATTGTAAGTAAGTATATAGTTTACAGAAAACAGTTTATTCTGTTTTTGTTGGGATTTATTAAGTAACTGGCATCTGTTCAAGCTTAACTTGTTTTTGAGGATTATCAAGCCAGGTATCGGGGTATCCTTTCAAGCGAAAACGCTCAAGGAGACAATTTGATTGTCTATCATATTCTTGCTCTGTGTCACAGATGCGACGCAGTCTATGAAGTTGGTTTACTGGTAAACCAATTTTTAGGGGGAGAGGGTGATAAAAATACTGTTGACAGCTGATAGTTATCTGTAGGTTTTCTGTAAACTGTAGTACTTAGAGATTGTCCCTTCTTTGTAACAAGTACATCTAAGAAATGTAGAGTTAGTTATTTTCCATAGTTAAGGAAATTGATTGTACTCTAGAGTTAATGTAATTAAGAAATTCATTTAATTTAGGAACCCGTCCAGATCACAAAGCAATCGTCTATATAGCGGGTCCAATAGTTAACATCGAACCCATTACACCTTTTTGTTTTTCTATATACTTCCCTGACCCCACCTTACCACTGCCTGGATCCTTTGAACCATCTGAGGCCTATTTATCCTTAAAAACGAATAAAACCGAGTATCTATACATCTCTCCAAACACACCGTCTCACGTCCTCACCCATAGTTCCCCACTATCCACCTGCAATGCCTCAACCGGTGTCGTCCTGAAGGCAAACACACACAATCTCAGGGCCTGGGCTATCCAGGCGCCTGGCTATGGTTAATCCCTATAGAGCCCCACAGTGGAGGTGTCATAATACCCATAAAACCTAGCGGTCAAACCGGTAAATGTTTTTTTTTTCCCATAGGGGATTTTAGAAACACTTTAAATAAGGGCTGTTTCACCTTGTCCGAGAGAGATTTATATGCTTATCAAAACGTCACGCCAGGGTAAATCTACATGAAACACAGCCCTTATTTTAAGTGTTTCTAATATCCCCTATGGGAAAAATAAATGGTGGAAAAACAATTGGAACCATTTCCCTGTTTTGACTGCTAGGTTATGGGTATTATGACTCGTACTGTGGTACCCTGTCATAATTTGTATATACACTGACTAGACTGACAGGGGGCGCTGTTTTGAATCCACCGTACCATCTTGCACGATGAGGACTGCTTTTTTGGGGGAGTGCCAATATGGCCAACTGGTGGCCTCTCATTGGCCAATACATAACATCAGCAATCCAGGGTTTATATACATCGGTTAATCCTTACCACATACATGAATAGAGGGGTTGGTTGTTTAGCAACAAAACAGATGTGTGCGCAACTATGGGGCAAAACAGACAGGGTTGGCATAAAGTACTTGTCTCTCAAATACACTGCTCAAAAAAATTAAGGGAACACTAAAATAACACATCCTAGATCTGAATGAATGAAATAATCATATTAAATACTTTTTTCTTTACATAGTTGAATGTGCTGACAACAACATCACACAAAAATGATCAATGGAAATCAAATTGATCAACCCATGGAGGTCTGGATTTGGAGTCACCCTCAAAATTAAAGTGGAAAACCACACTACAGGCTGATCCAACTTTGATGTAATGTCCTTAAAACAAGTCAAAATGAGGCTCAGTAGTGTGTGTGGCCTCCACGTGCCTGTATGACCTCCCTACAATGCCTGGGCATGCTCCTGATGAGGTGGCGGATGGTCTCCTGAGGGATCTCCTCCCAGACCTGGACTAAAGCATCCGCCAACTCCTGGACAGTCTGTGGTGCAACGTGGCGTTGGTGGATGGAGCGAGACATGATGTCCCAGATGTGCTCAATTTGATTCAGGTCTGGGGAACGGGCGGGCCAGTCCATAGCATCAATGCCTTCCTCTTGCAGGAACTGCTGACACACTCCAGCCACATGAGGTCTAGCATTGTCTTGCATTAGGAGGAACCAGAGCATATGAGCGGAGTGGAGCGGGAGCGAGCGTGGAGCGTGAGCGGACGGATTTTGAATAGAGCGCAGAGCGGCATTTTTAAAAGGACGGAGCGTCGCCCTATGTCCCGCTCCAATTTCGCTCGCTCACACCACGAGTCTGAAGCATGCTCAAGCCTGACCCAGAATCCATCTGTTTAATTTAATTTGTGTCGTCCATGAATTTGTATTTTATAGAGCGAGAGGAGCAGCAGCAGCAACAAGAGAAAAGGGTTGAGGAATTCAAAAGTTTATTCACTGCACGCAAAGGCCCAACCATAACAAGGGAGAGAAAAAGAGAGCTGGATGTAGCATTTTTAAAAATGATTTTCATGGACTATGAACCGCTGAGTAAAGGAGAACGCGAAGGGATGCAACACTTTGCCAGCGCAGCTCAACCGGGCTACACCCCCCCCCCAAGAAACTATGATAAATCAGTACTTTACTTTGTCAAATTTACATCTGAGATGCCCCATTCACATGCTTCAGCTGGCGATCAAAAACGCTGTTAACGAGCACGACAACATTAATAGGCTGTTAGTGAAAGTCGGGCACCTGGTGAAAAGTGTACGCAAGAGCACAGAGGAAACCGAGCAATTAGGTGTCCGCCCCACAAATGCCTGCGCCATTCGATGGAGCAGCCAGCTGCGGATGATTCAGTCGTTCATCCGGTTGTTCCAAAAAGACCCGTTATGGCAAAACAAACTCAAGTCTAATGTTGCTAACATCACCCTGAATCAAGTACGGTAGCTGACGCACCTTGTCAGTGTGCTGACACCACTAGCAGACCTCACAGACAAAATGCAGAAGGAGCTGGGGAAACTGGGGATGATCCTCCCTGCTGTCACAGAAATCAAATCCCTGCTCACCGATTACACTCACGCTGCACTTCCAATGGGCATCGCTGCTTTTGCAGAAACATTGGCAAACAACGTGTCAATTCGCTATGGAATATACTATACTGATTAACATCTCATTTTAGCGTCAGTGTTAGATCCCCGTTTCAAGACAGAATGGATAATCCGAGATGAGTCTGTATGCAACAAATTCGGGGAGATAAAGTAAGGCTGTGGTTTAAGCTAAAAGTGAAATACATGCAGATTTTGTTCCTTTTTTGTAGTGAGCGGGGGGCGATTTGAGTGGAGCGCGATGCAAACTGCATTGAGCGCTGAGCGATAATGAGCGGACTGGCCTGATGTGGCTTTGAGCGGGGGAGCGGAGGGGTGAACAGCTCCGTGAGCGAGGAGCTGAGATTCTCACCGCTCCACTCCGCTCATATGCTCTGGGAGGAACCCAGGGCCAACCGCACCAGCATATGGTCTCACAAGGGGTCTGAGGATCTCATCTCGGTACCTAATGGCAGTCAGGCTACCTCTGGCGAGCACATGGAGGGCTGTGCGGCCCCCCAAAGAAATGCCACCCCACACCATGACTGACCCACCTCCAAACCGGTCATGCTGGAGGATGTTGCAGGCAGCAGAACGTTCTCCACGGCGTCTCCAGACTCTGTCACATGTGCTCAGTGTGAACCTGCTTTCATCTGTGAGGAGCACAGGGCGCCAGTGGCGAATTTGCCAATCTTGGTGTTCTCTGGCAAATGCCAAACGTCCTGCACGGTGTTGGGCTGTAAGCACAACCCCCACCTGTGGACGTCGGTCCCTCATACCACCCTCATGGAGTCTGTTTCTGACCGTTTGAGCAGACACATGCACATTTGTGGCCTGCTGGAGGTCATTTTGCAGGGCTCTGGCAGTGCTCCTCCTGCTCCTCCTTGCACAAAGGCAGAGGTAGCAGTCCTGCTGCTGGGTTGTTGCCCTCCTACGGCCTCCTCCACGTCTCCTGATGTACTGGCCTGTCTCCTGGTAGCGCCTCCATGCTCTGGACACTACGCTGACAGACACAGCAAACCTTCTTGCCACAGCTCGCATTGATGTGCCATCCTGGATGAGCTGCACTACCTGAGCCACTTGTGTGGGTTGTAGACTCCGTCTCATGCTACCACTAGAGTGAAAGCACCGCCAGCATTCAAAAGTGACCAAAACATCAGCCAGGAAGCATAGGAACTGAGAAGTGGTCTGTGGTCACCACCTGCAAAACCAGTCCTTTATTGTGGGTGTCTTGCTAATTGCCTATAATTTCCACCTGTTGTCTATTCCATTTGCACAACAGCATGTGAAATGTATTGTCAATCAGTGTTGCTTCCTAAGTGGACAGTTTGATTTCACAGAAGTGTGATTGACTTGGAGTTACATTGTGTTGTTTAAGTGTTCCCTTAATTTTTTTGAGCAGTGTACATTGATACAGTTGTTGGTTAGCTAGCTAGTGAATTTTAGCTATATTGACATGAAATCAGTCAAAACACCTCAAAACAAAGCATGGTATCAACAACAAGATGAAACTAGCTGAAACAAGCCACTTAAGATTCCCCACATGACAGTTTCTTGTCATTGTTGCTAGCTATCTGGCCATCCAGAATCACAACACACGGACTTCTGCCACATATAAACGTGCACTTTGTTTTCGTGATGTTGTCAGCTAACCCATCTATATGGAGGACTACTTCTTCTGGGGAGTGCCAATATGGCTGGCTGGTGGCTTCAAAGCCTCTCATTGGCCCATACATAGCATCAGCAAGCCATGGTTTATATACACCATTGGTTAATCCCTACCACATCCAGTGCCTTCTGAAAGTAATCACATCCCTTGACTTTTTCCACGTTGTTACAGCCTGAATTTAAAATGGATTAATTTGAGATTGTGATCTACACACAATTCCCAATAATGTCAAAGTGGTGTTATGTTTTTAGAAATGCTTACAAATTAATAAAAAACAAAAAGCAGACATTTATTCAATATTCAACCCTTTTGTTATGGCAAGCCTAAATAAGTTATAGGAATAAAACTATGCTTAACAAGTCACATACATTGCATGGACTCACTGTGTGCACTAAGTGTTTAACATGATTTTTAAATGACTACCCCATCACTATACGCCACACACTCAAGCAGTGAATTTCAAGCACAGATTTAACCACAAAGACCAGAGGTTTTCCATGGTTCACAAAGGGCACCTATTGGTAGATGGGTGAAAAAAAAGTTGACATTGAATATCCCTTTGAGCATGGTGTAGTTATGAATTACTCTTTGGAAGGTGTATCAATGCAGCCAGCCACTAGAAAGATACAGGCGCCCTTCCTAACTCAGTTGCCATGTTCGAATATTTGAAATGCATGCCATCTTCATTACACCATCTCCTGTGTTGAGATGGTAGTTAGCGGTATGTGGTTCAACAAAATCTTCCTTAGTTTAATGCACTTACTATAAATAATTCTGCATATGTGTTTGCTATAGTAAATAGCTATAATACCAATGTATTGTAAATGTAGAAATTACAAGACTGATTTAAGTGTATAATAAATATTTCAGTGACTTCAATGTAATTACAATAACTAACATTTTTACTTGCATAATCACACATTTGAGGAATTAAACTCTGAACACAACAGATAATCTCAAACTGCTTTTTATTACATCTTAAATAACAGTACATTTTAATATAGTTTCTATCTTGCATCCAGCTTTCGGTTGTACACTGACTGACTTTAAAATTAAATACAAAAGGTGAGAAGGGAACAGTGGGGTGCAGAGATCTACAGTTATTTCATGGCAAGAAAAGTAATTTAACGTAATATTTTTTTATTATTGATTTTTTTTTGCCAACTCCAGGCCTAACGCACAATTACAGCACATTTTTGTACAGAATGTTGCAGAGAAAAAACAGAATGGGGAAAAAAATGGCACTACTGCCAAAGAAAAAGCATCTGTTTACAAGGAGAGGGGAACAACAGTAAATTCTGCCATTCAGATGCTGCAAGTTTATTTTCTATTTTCTTATTAAAGGACAGAAAAAAACCTGTTTGTTACAAAATGTTTATTTTCTTTGTCACTGGAATTTGTTTGCTACAGAAGGAATGAAAATGTATTTGTTTCATTTGTGTTTGTGTGTGCATATGTTTTAAATGTTTACATTACTTTTATCAAGGAATCCTTCCCAAGAATGGATATCGTAAGACCAGGTAACCGTTTATGTTGTGGCGTTTGCTTCTCTCAAATGCATAGGTTTGACATTTTCATTGAATTATGTATGCACAGAGTAGCCAAAAACAAGATAAATACCATTGTAATGATTTATTTAACAGGTTATTTTCTTAAAGAAAAACATCAAAAGGACTTAGTTCTATAGGCACCTCTTTTTAAGCAATTCTACAGCATGCGATTCTAAGAGTTAACCCACCCATGGCAGACAGCCAAAATATTTATTTATTTACTTAAAAAGCTTCAATATCATTATTTTCAAACATTGATTTATACAACATGTCATTCACAGAGTAGTCGCTGCATTTCCAAGCACAGAATGGGCACCTCTGTTGAAACAAACTCCGGAATGAAACCGGGGTAATAAGTGGAGGCCTCCCTACCCAATGAAATCACATCTCCGGTCGCAACCATGGTCATCAAAAGGGAAACAAAACAGAAATAAAACGAAGAAAGTGTACCGATGGGTTTATCTTCATTTAATTATTCTACATTGTCGGCCAACAAAAAGGTGAAGAGAATGGTTAAAATGTTTTGTTTGTTTTCGTTTTGAAAATGAGCATTCATTATCATAAACAGCATGTGCTTGGTTAGTTAACTTTTCTTTAAACATTATTCTATATATGCAAAGTTTAATTTTGTGCAAACAAAGATTTGTGACTAGACAGAAAAAAATAAAGAAAGAGTAAAGTATCTTGGGACTAAATATACAGAATGGCCAGAACCTCCTGTCGTGGCTCATGGACTGGACTCTCTGTTGAAGCTCAATTCTCTTGCCTTTTTTTCTGATGTGATAAAGCTGGATTAAAATGACCATCATTCGTCATTTTTATTTCCAACCAACAAAACTTGATTCTAAACTATATCATGACTAAGTGATAAAACACAGCTTTCGATCCTCATTTTACCAACGGGTCACTGATCTTGTTCTCTGAACCAAAAATAAAGGGAAAAAATGAAAATAAACATGGCCAAAAAGCTATCAAGAGTTAAATCACTGTTGTGTAAATTACCTTTACTCAAACCTGTGTATTGAAGATGGATTACACATTTGCATGGGGGTGAATGTATTTTCATTCAACACAATATCAGAAAATGGTCCCAGGAGGAATGCACAATTTTCTCTCCCATTCCATACCACTGAAATTCCTCATCTTTTTAGCTCAGTGATAAACAATTGTGCTCTTCTTTTAAATGAGAAGGAGAGAGAATTTTTGCCCTTGGTCGTTTTTTGGGGTGTTGGAGTCAGTATCGTGGTGTTTTGAGAAGATTGGATATGCAATAAAATTGAACATTTTGGATTGGTCTTCCACTCAACTTTGGAGTCCGGATGCCATCTGAAAAAAGGCGGGACACAAAGAGAAACAGAATTTGCATTATTGTTATTTGCAACAAAAGTACCTCCTAAAAGTGCGTAGTCATTGTAGACAATTAACCTCCAAACAAAACTGAGTGGTCAAATGGTGAGCTAAAATTTGTGGTTGGTCGATCTCACATGTTCACCCACAGAATGCAGCAGAAACATTAAAACTAAAGAACATAATATTCAGTGCTATTACACAACATCTACACTCCACTCCACTATGGAATACATTTGGAAAGGGTGATGAGGTCAATCTTCATCCTAGCTGAGGAACGATCAACTCTGTTTCTTATATCGAGGCAGAGTTAAGTTTTGATAACTGGTCGTGGGATTTGCTAGCAATAACATCGAGTCACCATCAGTCGATTCTTGTAAAAATGTCAATTCTGGAAATACTTACAGTGCCTTCAGAAAGTATTCATACCCCTTGACTTAGTCCACATTTTGTTGTGTTACAACCTAAATTCAAAATGGATTTATAGATTTTTTTCTCTCACCCATCTAGTCGTGGTCAAACGTTTTGAGAATGACACAAATACTAATTTTCAAAGTCTGCTGCCTATTTGCCATGAAAATTAACTTAATCCCAAAAAAACATTTCCACTGCATTTGAGCCCTGCCACAAAAGGACCAACTGCCATCATGTCAGTGATTCTCTCGTTAACACAGGTGAGTGTGTTGACGAGGACAAGGCTGGAGATCACTCTGTCATGCTGATTGAGTTAGAATAACAGACTGGAAGCTTTAAAAGGAGGGTGGTACTTGAAATCATTGCTCTTCCTCTGTTAACCATGGTTACCTGCAAGGAAACACGTGCCGTCATCATTGCTTTGCACAAAAGGGGCTTCACAGGCAAAGATATTGCTGCTAGTAAGATTGCACCTAAATCAACCATTTATCGGATCAAGGAGAGAGGTTCAATTGTTGTGAAGGCGGCGTCAGGGCGCCCAAGAAAGTCCAGCAAGCGCCAGGACCATCTCCTAAAGTTGATTCAGCTGCGGGATCAGGGCACCACCAGTGCAGAGCTTGCTCAGGAATGGCAGTAGGCAGGTGTGAGTGCATCTGCACACACAGTGAGGCAAAGACTTTTGGAGGATGGCCTGGTGTCAAGAAGGGCAGCAAAGCAGCCACTTCTCTCCAGGAAAAACATCAGGGACAGACTGATATTCTGCAAAAGGTACAGGGATTGGACTGCTGAGGCCTGGGGTAAAGTCATTTTTTCTGATGAATCCCCTTTCCGATTGTTTGGGGCATCCGGAAAACACCTTGTCCGGAGAAGACAAGGTGAGCGCTACCATCAGTCCTGTGTCATGCAAACAGTAAAGCATCCTGAGACCATTCATGTGTGGGGTTGCTTCTCAGCCAAGGGAGTGGGCTCACTCACAATTTTGCCTAAGAACACAGCCATGAATAAAGAACGGTACCAACACATCTTCAGAGAGCAACTTCTCCCAACCATCCAAGAACAGTTTGGTGACGACCAATGCCTTTTCCAGCATGATGGAGCACCTTGCCATAAGGCAAAAGTGATAACTAAGTGGCTCGGGGAACAAAACATCGAAATCTTGGGTCCATGGCCAAAAAACTCCCCAGACCTTAATCCCATTGAGAACTTGTGGTCGATCCTCAAAGGCGGGTGGACAAACAAAAACCCACAAATTCTGCCAAACTCCAAGCATTGATTATGCAAGAATTGGCTGCCATCAGTCAGGATGTGGCCCATAAGTTAATTGACAGCATGCCAGGGCAGATTGCAGAGGTCTTGAAAAAGAAGGGTCAACACTGCAAATATTGACTCTTTGCATAAACTTAATGTAATTATCAATAAGCCGTTGAAACTTTTGGAATGCTTGTTTTTATACTTCAGTATACCATCTGACAAAAATCTCATTACACTGAAGCAGCGAACTTTGTGAAGACCAATACTTGTGTCATTCTCAAAACTTTTGACCACGACTGTAGACACAATACACTATAATGACAGTGAAAATAAGTTTAGATATTTTAGCAAATGTATTGAAAATGTAATAAAGAAATCTCAAGTATTGATATCCCTTTGCTATGACACTCCAAATTGAGCTCAGGTGCATCCAATTTCCTTTTATCATCCTTGAGACATCACTACAACTTGATTGGAGTCCACCTGTGGCCAATTCAATTGTTTGGACATGATTTAGAAAGAAACACACCCGTCTTTATAAGGTCCCACAGTTGACAGTTTGTCAGAGCAGAAACCATACCATGAAGTCCAAGGAACTGTCTGTAGATCTCCGAGATAGAATTGTGATGAGGCATATACAGTGCCTTTGGAAATTATTAAGACCCCTTAACCTTTTCCACATATTTGGGGAGTTTCTCCCATTCTTCTATGCAGATCCTCTCAAGCTCTGTCAGGTTGGATGGGGAGCGTCGCTGCACAGCTATTTTCAGGTCTCTCTAGAGATGTTAGATCGGGTTTAAGTCTGGGCTCTGGCTGGGCCACTCAAGGACATTCGTAGACTTGTCCCGAAGCCACTCCTGCGTTGTCTTGGCTGTGTGCTTAGGGTCGTTGTCCTGTTGGAAGGTGAACCTTCACCCCAGTCTGAGGTCCTGAGAGCTCTGGAGCAGGTTATCATCGAGGATCTCTGTACTTTGCTCCGTTAATCGTAGCCTTGATCCTGACTAGTCTCCCAGTCCCTGCAGCTGAAAAACATCCCCACAGCATGATTCTTCCACCACCATGCTTCACTGTAGGGATGGTGCCAGGTTTCCTCCAGACATGACGCTTGGCATTCAGGCCAAAGAGTTCAATCTTGGTTTCATCAGACCAGAGAATCTTGTTTCTCATGGTCTGAGAGTCTTTAGGTGCCTTTTGGTAAACTCCAAGCGGGCTGTCAAGTGCCTTTTACTGAGGAGTGGCTTCCGTCTGGCCACTCTACTATAAAGGCCTAATTGGTGGAGGGCTGCAGAGATGGTTGTCCTTTTGGAAGGTTCTCCCATCTCCACAGAGGAACTCTGGAGCTCTGTCAGAGTGACCATCGGGTTCTTGGTCATCTCCCTGACCAAGGCCCTTCTTCCCCGATTGCTCAGTTTTGCTGGGCGGCCAGCTCTAGGAAGAGTCTTGGTGGTTCTAAACTTCTTCCATTTAAGAATGATGGAGGCCACTTTGTTCTTGGGGACCTTCAATGCTGCAGAAATGTTTTGCTACCCTTCCCCAGATCTGTGCCTTGGCACAATCCTGTCTCGGAGCTCTACGGACAATTCCTTCGACCTCATGGCTTGGTTTTTGCTCTGACATGCACTGTCAACTGTGGGACCTTATATAGACAGGTGTGTGCCTTTCCAAATCATGTCCAATCAATTGAATTTACCACATGTGGACTCCAATCAAGTTGTAGAAACATCTCAAGGGTGTTCAATTGAAACAGGATGCACCTGAGCTCAATTTCGAGTCTCATAGCAAAGGGTCGGAATACTTACATAAATAAGGTATTTCTGTTTTAAATTTTTTATAAATTTGCAAACATTTCTAAAAACCTGTTTTCGCTTTGTCATTATTGGGTATTGTGTGTAGATTGCTGAGGATTTTTATTTATTTTATCCATTTTAGAATAAGGCTGTAACCTAACAAAATGCGGAAAAAGTCAACGGGTCTGAATACTTTCCGAATGCACTGTATCTGGGGAAGGGTATAAAACAATTTCTAGAGTGTTTAAAGTTTCCAAGAGCACATTTGTGTCTATCATTTGGAACTGGAAAAAATATGGAACTACCCAGACTCTGGCTACAGCTGGCCATCTGACCAAACTGAGCAACCGAGCAAGAACGACCTTGGTCAGCGAGGTAACCAAGAACCCAATGACCACACTGACAGAACAACATAGTTCCTTGGCTGAGATGGGAGAACCTGCCAGAAGGACAACAGTCTCTACAGCACTTCACCAATCCGGGCTTTATGGGAGAGTGGCCAGACGGAAGCCACTCCAGAGAAAAAGGCACATGACAGCACTCTGAGTTTGCAAAAAGGCATGTGAAAGACTCAGAGCATAAGGCAAAAGATTATGTGGGCTGATGAGACAAATATGTAACTCTTTGGCCTGAATGCAAAGCACTATGTCTAGAGAAAACCAGGCACAGCGCATCACCCATCTAACACCATCCCTACCGTGAAGCATGGTGGTGGCAGCATCATGCTGTGGGGATGCTTTTCAGCAGCAGGGCCTGGGAGACTGGTAAGGATAGAGGGAACAATGAATGGAGCCAGATACAGGCAAGTCCTTGATGAGAACCTGTAAAGGACCTTAGACCGGGGCAAAGATTTACGTTCCAATAGGACAATGACCCCAAGCATACAGCTAAAGCAACGCTGGAATGGCTTCAGAACAAGAATGTGAAAGTCCTTGACTTGAATTCCATTGAAGACTTGAAGATTGCTTCCTTGCAGATTTGATCAAACTCTGTTAAGTTAGATGGGGAGCGGCGGTGAACAGCAAAGCTGATACACAGACATACCCAAGATGACTCAAAGCTGTAATTGCCGCCAAAGTTGCTTTTACAAAGTATTGACTCGGGGGTGTGAATACTTATGTAAATGAGATGTTTCTGTATTTCATTTTCAATACATTAGCAAACATTTCTAAAAACATGTTTTCACTTTGTTATTATGGGGCATTGTGTGTAGATTTGTGAAAGAAAAAAAATCTATCCATTTTGAATTCAGGTAGTAACAACAAAATGTGGACTAAGTCAAGGGGTATGAATACTTTCTGAAAGTACTGTACCTGTTTGTCCTGTTCAACTGCGGTCGCTGAAATTCATACTTTTAATTAAAACTTTTAGCGAATACAACCAATTTTTTCTTCATTTGTGTTGCTCAACTCAGCGAATGTGCGAGCCGAATTGAATCGGTCAGTACTATCCGGGATCCTTGTGACGTCCCTACCTTAAACCTTGACCATTTTAAATGTAAAACTTCAATGGAGTAGGGACATCCCAAGGATCCCGGATGGCACGGACCCAATTAAATCTCAGCATACGTAGTACGAGCAACCCAAATGAGGAAAAAGTTGGTGAATGTATTCGCTAAAAGCTTTTATTAAAAGTATGAAGGACCACAGTTGTACAGGACAAACAGGTACAGTAAGCGTTTTCAGAGTTGACATTTTTACAAGAATTGACTGATGGTGACTAGGGCTGTGGCGGTCACAAAATTTTGTCAGCCGGTGATTGTCAATGAAATAACTGTCGGTCTCATGGTAATTGACCGTCAATGAACAAACACATTTAGCATCTCCTGGCTTCCACACATAGCCTACAAGCCACTGATGCAGACCTTGGGAACATCTACATTTTAAAAAGTCTAATAAATCCATGTAATATAGCCCACACCTTCACAATAAATCCATTATTTATTTTAGACAGGTCTAAAGAAGCATGATATGAACAAAATGTAGTCTATTTCAGAAGAAAATAATAGCATACTCTGTTGTCCTTAGGTCCTGATGTGGCTATGCCAAATGGCTGTGGGCTACACTAGTTCATTTAGCAGACAAGATTTGCTTAGAATTCCGTGGCATATTTTTTATATTATTTTATTGTATGAAGAATACAATTGAACAAAGCTGAATAAAATATAAATACCTTCTCCAAACGATTTGAGGGTAGTGCGCACATGTGGCTATTCTGTGTTGAGCAGTTAACAAAGAAATAGGTACTCCTATATGCTTAATTTAGAGTTATTAATATAACTTTAGTTGTTCTGCAAACGTCGGGCTATATGTTTTGATTTTTAATAAATTGTAAGGCTGCATGATGAGACTAATGATGATTTGAAAAAAGTTGCTTGAAAGGCATGAGCTCTGCTTTGTTTTTTTGTGCAGGCTGTACACACTCCAATAGTCTCTCATTCACAATTTGACAAGCACTTGATAATGCCGTAATGCACCCTAAAAAAAATCCATGCCTTTTGCAGCCCAGAGTTGTGCCCTTCTCCTTGAGTGCTGCGCAATCTGAAGCGCCTCTCACTCGCATGGCTCTAAATCACATGATTGGGTCTTTCTCTCAGGCTACAAGTGAAGACAGACACATCGGGGATGCAACTACGTGCGTCCTTCTCCAATTCCAAGGTGCATATTGAAGATATTGGAAGAACTGTCCACATTTACTTTTCGTCAGCCAACAAGATGAGTAGGCCTAATGAACAGCAAAAGCACTAGCCTATGTCAATCTACTATCCCCCACAGTACAAAAGTCGACCTATTCTATTCTGTGCAAGAAATAAATATTCCAAACATAGTCTGGGACAGTTGTGGGGTGCAATAGATCCCAAATTAATACAACCACTAGCATCAAAAAAACATTTTCAGAACGTTTAGCTTAAAATATTTATAAACTATTAGGCTATTTCTTCACATTATAAGCGCAGCAATGCACACATGGCAGTAGGCTATAAGCGCAAATGTTCCATTAGCGGGAAAACACCATTATCAAAAGTGACCGCAAATACGATTTTGCATATAATGCTTTTATTATAAAGGTGCATTTTTATGGTGAAAATTACCTTCCCCAAACTTTAAACTCACGCGCTGTTTATGTATGCCAGTTAGGCTCGAAACTCCTTGTAAAGTGGATTCATGTGCTTAATTTTAAGAAGTTATTTGGCGACTTTATTTGTGATACAAACCTTATCAAAACATATAGGCCTATGGGCTACGCTACATGAGGTGTGCAACTATGATTAGAAAAAGTCGTTAAAAAAAAAAGAGGCAGTTTCTTATGCTGGGCATCATTCACAAGTGATAATATATATTTCACAGGTGATAGGCTAATATTGTTACTCATCAGACTATTCTTGATTTAATCTTTACATATACTAAATAACATGTGTGAAATTTGTTTTGATTTAGAATGGACCATTATCATGCACCTGTCTTGAAATAGAGGCAGCGGGAAAAAATACATGTAATCTATGCACTTAAATAGCGAATGGAGGACGCTTTTCCTGTGGTTCATTTTCATGCCAGCCAGGTAGGCTATACTCCTGTTGTAAAGATAAAGAATGTGCTTATTAGAAAAGTTGAGAAATAAATATAGTAGGCCTAGTCTATAGAAAGATCCCCCTCTTTTTAGTTGAGGCCATCACTCGGTTTTCTTGCGCAAGTGCATAGCCTATAGAAATGTTGCGCAACATGAGCTCATGGGCTCTCATGAAGTGTTGAATTAGATTTTCGATATCATTTGCATTGATGTAAGAGTGATTACAGGGACAATAGTGCTGAGTACCAGGCAGATTGCAAGTTTGGTAGGCTACTAATGACCAGCAGCAGCATCAGAGTTTGGAGAAGCCTAATTACCATGACTAAACGGTAACATGGAATTTGACTGCCTTCATGACTCGTGACCGCCGGTGTGGCGGTAATACAGTCACCGCAACAGCCCTAATATTGACTCAATGTGTTGCTAGCAAATCCCGCGATCAGTTATCAAAACTCAACTCCGCCTTGATATAAGAGAACGGAGTTGACCGTTCCTCAGCTATCTTCATCCAAGCTCGGGCGGCAGGTAGCCTAGCGGTTAAGAGTGTTGGGCCAGTAACCAAAAGTTTGCTGGTTCGAATACCCGAGCTGACTAGGTGAAAAATCTGTAGATGTGCCCTTGAGCAAGGCACTTAACCCTAATTGCTCCTGTAAGTCACTCTGGATAAGAGCGTCTGCTAAATGACTCAAATGTAAAATGTAAGTTAAACTGGTACATGTTTCCCTCATGAGAAACCCATTTTATCCATCAACTGACACAGACTGCATTCTCATGGCAGCGCAACCCAAATGGGAAAAATGCAGTCCCACTTTATGAAGTTGCACAGATACCATGCAACTACATGGCATCTTTACTTTTTGGTGTTACATGTCAATACACAGTAACTCATTTGAAACCATAGGCTACTTATCCAGTTTCCATTCAGTATAATTATAGTTTCATATAGTGTATCTGCATATTATTCAGCTGAGTAATAATCTCATTCTGGTCACTGACATAGCTGTAGAGGAACTAGATGGCATTTCATAGAGGAACTATATGGCATAATGCCCGGGGCGGCAGGTAGCTTAGTGGTTAAGAGCGTTGTGCCAGTAACCGAAAGGTCGCTGGTTCTAATCCCCGAGCAGACTAGGTGAAAAATCTGTCGATGTGCCCTTGAGCAAGGCACTTAACCTTAATTGCTCCTGTAAGACGCTCTGGATAAGAGCGTCTGCTAAATTACTAATTATTTTATTATTATTATTATTATATAATCAGGAGAAATAAATGTCACCCACGACATAGAGCAAGTACAAATACATTCCTATTCAATTCAACCATGCATTCATGTCTTACTTTACGGTGTCTATGTTACTGTAAATCATATTGACATGTTTATATGCACTTAAGTTAAAGTCCCCCTCCAGATATTTTGGAACTTTTCCAAAAACGATATCCAGAGTAGAACCACTGTAATATACACATATGACATTTAAAGGGATACTTCAGGATTTTGGCAATGAAGCCCTTTATTTACTTCACCAGAGTCAGATGAACTAGTGGATACAGTTTTTGTCTTTGCGTGCAGTTTGAAGGAAGTTGCTAACTAGGACTAGCTCAATTGCTAACTAGCGTTAGTGCAATGACTGGAAGTCTATCGGTATCTGCTAGCACATACCCACTGACTTCCAGTCATTGCGCTAACGCTAGTTAACATTGGCTAGCAAAACGACCTCTAACTTCCTTCATACTGGACACAGAGACATACACTACATGACAAAGTATGTGGACACCTGCTCGAGGAGTTGGTCCCCCCTTTGATACAATAACAGCCTCCACTCTTCTGGGAAGGCTTTCCACTAGATGTTGAAACATTGCTGCGGGGACTTGCTTCCATTTCAGCCACAAGAGCATTAGTGAGGTCGGCGATTAGTCCTGGCTCGCAGTCGGTGTTCCAATTCATCCCAAAGGTGTTCAATGGGGTTGAGGTCAGGGCTCTGTGCAGGCCAGTCAAGTTCTTCCACACCGATCTCGACAAACCATCTCTCTTTGGACCTCGCTTTGTGCACGGGGGCATTGTCATGCTGAAACAGGAAAGGGCCTTTCCAAAACTGTTGCCACAAAGTTGGAAGCACAGAATCGTCTAGAATGTCGTTGTATGCTGTAGCGTTAAGATTTTCCTTCACTGGAATTAAGGGGCCTAGCCCGAACCACAAAAAACAGCCCCAGACCATTATTCCTCCTCCACCAAACTTTACAGTTGGCACTATGCAGTCGGACAGGTAGCGTTCTCCTGGCATCCGCCAAACCCAGATTCGTCCGTCGGACTGCCAGATGGTGAAGCGTGATTCATCACTCCAGAGAACGCGTTTCCACTGCTCCAGAGTCCAATGGCGGCGAGCTTTACACCACTCCAGCCGACGCTTGGCATTGCACATGGTGATATTAGCCTTGTGTGCGGCTGCTCGGCCATGGAAACCCATTTCATGAAGTTCCCGAACAACAGCTCTTGAGCTGACTTTGCTTCCAGAGGCAGTTTGTAACTCGGTAGTGAGTGTTACAACCGAGGACAGACTATTTTTACGCACTACAGCAATCGGCAGTCCCGTTCTGTGAGCTTGTGTGGCCTACCACTTTGCTGCTGAGCCTTTGTTACACCTTGACGTTTCCACTTCACAATAACAGCACTTATAGTTGACCGGGAAAGCTCTAGCAGGGCAGTTTGACGAGCTGACTTGTTGGCAAGGTGGCATCCTACGACGGTGCCATTTTGAAAGTCACTGAGCTCTTCAGTACAGGCCATTCTACTGCCAATGTTTGTCTATGGAGATTGCATGGCTGGGTGCTCGATTTTCTTCACCTGTCAACAACGGGTGTGGCTGAAATAGCTGAATCCACCAATTTGAAGGGGTATCCACATACTTTTGTATATATAGTGTATATGCCAAAATACCGAAGTATCCCTTTAAGCATCAATAAATAAATGTGGAGCAAAATAGCGATATTTCTTATAAAGTGCCATGGCATGTCCGGCATACTTATAATAATAATAATAATATGCCATTTAGCAGACGCTTTTATCCAAAGCGACTTACAGTCATGCGTGCATACATGTTGTTTTCTTTGTGTACTTGTGGTGGGAGGGCGGCTGGGCTGTGCATTTACCTTCAGACTCTAGTTCCAGATCTTGAGGAAGCTGTCCCAGGACCCTGTTGCCACGGCCATGCCGTCGTCAGTCACACCCAAGCAGCTGACACGGTTGTCATGTCCAGCCAGGACACCTAGCGACAGAGCAGGGTCAGCGGTTAGAAGTCAGACCATGACATCATTTCACAACACGGTTAGTCAACGCCACACACTCTATTCACTCAGTTTGACCCTTAATAAATGATTCCATTAAAGACCTGGCTGTGTACTAGTTCTATTTTATTGTACACTGGAAAACTCAGTTACTAGAAAATGTTGCTAGTACAAGTGTGTGTTTGTGTGTGGCAGACCCAGCCCATACCTTGCTTCTCTGATCCAGACCACGTATGTAATCAATAGCACTGAAGTATTCATGCCTCTGTGGGAGCAGATCAACTGCTGGAGCAGGCTAAACAGCAGGGGCTGCATCCACAAACCCTGCGGCTGTACAAACTAGTCTTCACTTGTACAATCGCTGTCATGGATTTAACAGTGAAAACTCCCTCTAGCCAATGCTTACACCAGTCCTATGCTTTTGAATCAACGACAGGAAGTCTAAGTGCACAATTCTGGAAATGGGTGGATAATTGGGAATCCTCCTGTTCAATCTGCTCTATAGCCTCTATCCAGTAATGCTGCATGTCTGAAGTATCCCTGCTGTGCTTGAGGAACTAGCCTGGCTACAAAAATGACCCATGAGTGGCCGCAGACGGTACCACCGATGTGCTCAACTCAAGTAACCCTGCTGTCATCTGATACCTACTGGACCCCAGTCATTTCTGTACCACGGAGACCACTAGGCGCTCTAAATCAATGTCCCTTGGGGACTCCTCACACATCACTACTACCGTAGAATCACACCTAGTAGATGATCTAGTCCATTTCAACCCCCTCCCCCCCTCCATTGTACCCCCGACTTTTGTCATCACAGTCGCCTCAAAGTTTGACGACGTTGCCCATAGATTATAGGGTCAGTTTAGCGTCCCCCCCCCCTAACCATTAAGGTTAGGATTTGGGAGTACTGTGCCCTGATCCTAGACATGTGGTTTGGGCATTTTTTTTAACCCCTCACACCCGCCTGCCGGTCACCTGCACGGTCGGCCTTGAGGCTGTCCCACACGTTGCAGTTGAAGTCGTCATAGCCGGCGAGCAGCAGGCGGCCGCTCTTGGAGAACGCCACTGAGGTGATGCCACAGATGATGTTGTCATGGGAGTAGACCATCAGCTCCTGGTCGGCGCGCAGGTCAAACAGCCTGCAGGTGGCGTCGTCCGAGCCTGTGGCAAAGGCGTTGCCATTGGGGAAGAACTGGGAGGGAGGTAAAGAGGAGAGAGGGAGAGAGAAAGAGAGAGGGGGAGATAAAGTGTGAGGTTTGGTCTGATAATACCTTCCTCATCGGTCTACGTGTGGTGTGTGTAATGAGCTAGTTCATAATGGCTGCCATGGCATTATCAAGGTGGGTGCTATACATTGGTAGTGACTTCACCCTTTCATAATGCCAGGTCGCAGTTGTAAATGAGAACTTGTTCTCAACTGGCTTACCTGGTTAAATAAAGGTGAAATAAATAAAATACATAAAAAAATGTAAAGGGCTTGGTATTGACGAAGTGACCATGCATACTAAATATGCAATGGACAATAGATATGGATGTATCGGGTCCAGATTCACGCTTCTACACGTATCACATAAACCACCCTTAAGCATGCTAGTGTGTATACAATGTCCATACTAAAGTCTCTGTATGTCTGAATGCAAAAGAAAGCCCGCTGCCGAAACGCTAGTGACAAAAGATACTGACATCGCCGGTTAGTGTGCGGCTCCGTTTAGAATCGAAGTGTAGCTACACAGGTTGACCGGCAGTCGGATCGTGTGATTGGCTTACACAGATGGCATTAATGTCCGACTCGTGCCCGGTGAAGGTCTGTCGGCACATTCCTTCTCTGATGTCCCAGAGCTTGGCGGAGGCATCGCATGCCCCGGACACAAACAGCCGCGTGTCGGGCGCAAGCGACAGGCTCATGACGTCGCCGGTGTGGCCGGCGAACGTGGTCGTCTGCTGGCCCGTCTCAATGTCCCAGAGAGCACTGGGGGAAGGAGAGGGGCAGGGAGAGAGAAGAGGACAAAAAAACGTTTGAGTGGAGTTTGGAGTGACTTTTCTGTCATACTCTTGGGTTGCATTCAGATTCCCGCCTTTGCGTTTAACCTCAATTTTATCAAACAACAGTGTAGAACTGGCATATCCACTCAGTGAACATGGGATGGGGAGGCAGGCAGGCACAGTTCCCCCACTCACCATGTGGTATCTCCAGAGCTGGTGACGATCTGGCTGTCATCAACGAAGCGACAGCAGGACAGGTAACCTGGAGGCCACAGCAGAATAAACAGTCAGTCAGTCATCCAGACAGTCAGCACTTAGAAGCAGTCACAAAACACAGGGGAAATGGTCTAAAGACAAAAGGAGGAACTACATTACAGGCCTTGACCCAGTATGTACATTATAGGCCTTACCACCGAAAGGGTACAATACAAATGAAGACTGTCTAGGAAATGAATGTGTGCAAGTACAACAGAACCCACTCAATAACACAAACATGCCTTTTCACAGTGAGCTGACAGACACGGTCCTGTCATGTCCTGACACTGAAATCAGTGGTATTGAAAGCATCCAATACTTCCAAGGTACTGGTTAAAAATTGTAAATCTAGTGCATAAACAATACCCCTTTTGCAAACTGATTGTTGACCATGGTCATTCCTGTGTTACAGGTGAGCTTGCCGTGTGTGTTTGTATGTACAGTGCCTTTAGAAAATACTCACACCCCTTGACTTTTTCCACATTATGTTGTGTTACAGACTGAATTTAAAATGGATTACATATAGATTTTTTTTGTCACTGGCCTACCCCATAATGTCAAAGTGGAATTCATTTTTTCAACATTTTTACAAAATAATTAAAAATGAAAACGCTGAAATGTTTTGACTCAATACGTTTCAACCCCTTTGTTCTGGCAAGCCTAAATACAGTGCATTCGGAACGTATTCAGACCCCTTCCCCTTTTCCACATTTTGTTACGTTACAGCCTTATTCTAAAATGGATTAAATAAATGTTTTTCCTGATCAATCTACACACAATACCCCATAATGACAAAGCAAAAACATGTTTAGACATTTCTATTTACATAAGTATTCAGACCCTTTGCTATGAGACTTGAAATTGAGCGCAGGTGCATCCTATTTCCATTGATCATCCTTGAGATGTTTCTACAACTTGATTGGAGTCCACCTGTGGTAAATTAAATTGATTGGACATGATTTGGAAGGGGCACACGTCTACAGTGGGGGGAAAAAGTATTTAGTCAGCCACCAATTGTGCAAGTTCTCCCACTTAAAAAGATGAGAGAGGCCTGTAATTTTCATCATAGGTACACGTCAACTATGACAGACAAATTGAGAAAAAAAATTCCAGAAAATCACATTGTAGGATTTTTAATGAATTTATTTGCAAATTGTGGTGGAAAATAAGTATTTGGTCACCTACAAACAAGCAAGATTTCTGGCTCTCACAGACCTGTAACTTCTTCTTTAAGAGGCTCCTCTGTCCTCCACTTGTTACCTGTATTAATGGCACCTGTTTGAACTTGTTATCAGTATAAAAGACACCTGTCCACAACCTCAAACAGTCACACTCCAAACTCCACTATGGCCAAGACCAAAGAGCTGTCAAAGGACACCAGAAACAAAATTGTAGACCTACACCAGGCTGGGAAGACTGAATCTGCAATAGGTAAGCAGCTTGGTTTGAATAAATCAACTGTGGGAGCAATTATTAGGAAATGGAAGACATACAAGACCACTGATAATCTCCCTCGATCTGGGGCTCCACGCAAGATCTCACCCCGTGGGGTCAAAATGATCACAAGAACGGTGAGCAAAAATCCCAGAACCACACCTAGTGAATGACCTGCAGAGAGCTGGGACCAAAGTAACAAAGCCTACCATCAGTAACACACTACGCCGCCAGGGACTCAAATCCTGCAGTGCCAGACGTGTCCCCCTGCTTAAGCCAGTACATGTCCAGGCCCGTCTGAAGTTTGCTAGAGTGCATTTTGATGATCCAGAAGAGGATTGGGAGAATGTCATATGGTCAGATGAAACCAAAATATAACTTTTTGGTAAAAACTCAACTCGTCGTGTTTGGAGGACAAAGAATGCTGAGTTGCATCCAAAGAACACCATACCTACTGTGAAGCATGGGGGTGGAAACATCATGCTTTGGGGCTGTTTTTCTGCAAAGGGACCAGGACGACTGATCCGTGTAAAGGAAATAATGAATGGGGCCATGTATCGTGAGATTTTGAGTGAAAACCTCCTTCCATCAGCAAGGGCATTGAAGATGAAACGTGGCTGGGTCTTTCAGCATGACAATGATCCCAAACACACCGCCCGGGCAACGAAGGAGTGGCTTCGTAAGAAGCATTTCAAGGTCCTGGAGTGGCCTAGCCAGTCTCCAGATCTCAACCCCATAGAAAATCTTTGGAGGGAGTTGAAAGTCCGTGTTGCCCAGCGACAGCCCCAAAACATCACTGCTCTAGAGGAGATCTGCATGGAGGAATGGGCCAAAATACCAGCAACAGTGTGTGAAAACCTTGTGAAGACTTACAGAAAACATTTGACCTGTGTCATTGCCAACAAAGGGTATATAACAAAGTATTGAGAAACTTTTGTTATTGACCAAATACTTATTTTCCACCATAATTTGCAAATAAATTCATAAAAAATCCTACAATGTGATTTTCTGGATTTTTTTTTCTCATTTTGTCTGTCATAGTTGACGTGTACCTATGATGAAAATTACAGGCCTCTCTCATCTTTTTAAGTGGGAGAACTTACACAATTGGTGGCTGACTAAATACTTTTCCCCACTGTATATAAAAAGTCCCACAGTTGACAGTGCATGTCAGAGCAAAAACCAAGCCATGAGGTCAAAGGAATTGTCCTTAGAGCTCCGAGACAGGATTGGGTCAAGGCACAGATCTGGGGAAGGGTACCAAAACATTTCTGCAGCATTGAAGGTCCTCAAGAACACAGTGACCTCCATCATTCTTAAATGGAAGAAGTTTGGAACCACCAAGACTATTCCTAGAGCTGGCCGCCCGGACAAACGGAGCAATCGGGGGAGAAGGGCATTGGACAGGGAGGTGACCAAGAACCCAATGGTCACTCTGACAGAACTCCATAGTTCCTCTGTGGAGATGGGAGAACCTTCCAGAAGGACAACCATCTCTGCAGCAATCCACCAATCAGGGCTTTATGGTAGTGGCAAGACGGAAGCCACTCCTCAGTAAAAGGCACGACAGCCCGCTTGGAGTCTGTCGAAAGGCACCTAAAGGACTCTCAGACCACGAGAAACAAGATTCTCTGGTCTGATGAAACCAAGATTGAACTCTTTGGCCTGAATGCAAAGCGTCACGTCTGGAGGAAATCTGGCACCATCCCTACTGTGAAGCACGGCGGTGGCAGCATCATGCTGTGGGGATGTTTTTCAGCGGCAGGGAGACTAGGCAGGATCGAGGGAAAGATGAACGGGGCAAAGTACAGAGATTTCCTTGATGATAACCTGCTCCAGAGCGCTCAGGACCTCAGACTGGGGTGAAGGTTCACCTTCCAACAGGACAACTACCCTAAGCACACAGCTAACACAACACAGGAGTGGCTTCGGGACAAGTCTACGAATGTCCTTGAGTGGCCCAGCCAGAGCCCGGACTTGAACTCGATCGATCATCTCTGGACAGACCTGAAAATAGCTGTGCAGCGATTCTCCCCATCCAACCTGACAGAGCTTGAGAGGATCTGAAGAGAAGAATGGGAGAAACTCCCCAAATACAGGTGTGCCAAGCTCGTAGCATCATACCCAAGAAAACTTGAGGCTGTAATCACTGCCAAAGGTGCTTCAACAAAGTACTGAGTAAAGGGACTGAATACTTATATAAATATGATATTTCAGTTTTTGCTAAAATTTCTAAAAGCCTGTTTTTACTTTGTCATTATGGGGTATTGTGTGTAGAATGATGAGGGGAGAAAAAACCGATTTAATCCATTTTAGCATAAGGTTGTAAAGTAACAAAATGTGGAATAAGTGAAGTGGTCTGAATACTCACCGAATGCACTAGGTTCAGGAGTAGAAATGTGCTTAACAAGTCACATAATAAGTTGCATGGACTCACTATGTGTGCACTAATTGTGTTTAACATGATTTTTGAATGACTACCTTTTCTCAGTCGAGCAATGAATTTCAAAACTCAGATTCAACCACAAAGACCAGGGAGGTTTTCCAATGCCTCGCAAAGAAGGACATCTATTGGTAGATAGGTAAAAAAATGAAAACGACATTGAATTTCCCTTTGAGCATGGTGTATCAATACACCCAGTCACTACAAAAATACAGACATACTTCCTAACTCAGCTGCCAGCGAGGAAGAAAACCGCTCAGGGATTTCAACAAGAGGCCAATGGTGACTTTAAAACAGTTACAGAGTTTAATGGCTGTGATAGGAGAAAACTGAGGACGGATGAACAACATTGTAGTTACTCCACAATAATAACCTAATTGACAGTGAAAATAAGGACATCCTGTTTGCAACAAGGCAGTAAAGTAATACTGCAAAAACTGTGGCAAAGCAATTCACTTTTTGTCCTGAATACAAAGTGTTATGTTTGGGGCAAATCCAACACAACACATTAATGAGTACCACTCTCCATATTTTCAAGCATAGTGGTGGCGGCTGCATCCTGTTATGGGTATGCTTTGAATCGTTAAGGACTGGGTAGTTTTTCAGGATAAAAAAGAAACCGAAAGGAGCTAAGCACAGACATAATCTTAGAGGAAAACCTAGTTCAGTCTGCTTTCCACCAGACACTGGTAGATTAATTCAACTTTCAGTAGGACAATAACCTAAAACACAAGGCCAAATCTACACCGGAGTTGCTTACTAAGAAGACAGTGAATGTTCCTGAGTGGCCGAGTTACAATTTTGACTTAAATCTACTTGGAAATCTATAGCAAGACCTGAAAATGGTTGTCTAGCAATGATCAACAACCAATTTGAGAGAGCTCGAAGAATTGTATAAAGAATAAATGGGCAAATGCTGCACAATCCAGGTGTGGAAAGCTCTTAATCGCTACCAAAGGTGCTTCTACAAAGTGTGAATACTTGTGTAAATTAGATATATTTATTTCATTTTCACTAAATTAGCAGAACATTTCTAAAAACATGTTTTCACTTTGTCATTATAGGGTATTGCGTGTAGATGGGTGAGGGGGGAAAAAACAATTTGATCCATTTTGAATACAGGCTGTATCAACAATGTGGAATAAATCAAGGGGTATGAATACTTTCTGAAGGCATTGTATATATACTGTGGTAGCGTTGTGGTGACTACCGTACCTGTGTGTCCAGCCAGCTCACGGCTGACACGCACGTTCCCCTCGCGTGTCTTGAGGTTGTAGATGGAGCAGATGTTGTCCAGGCCTCCACAGGCCACGTAGTTCCCAGATGGTGCATAAGCGCACGTCATAACCCAGGAGGAGCGCAGTGGGATGGCGTGGACCTGAGGGAAACCAGGTGGACGAGGGAGCATGGAGTTAGAGAGGGAGCATGGCTCCGGGTCTGATTGATTCCCGCATGGACAACATTTACTGGGTAGCCAAGCTTCTATCATGCACTATATGACCAAAAGTATGTGGACACCTGCTCGAACATCTCATTCCAAAATCATTGGCATTAATATGGAGTTGGTCCCCCCTTTGCTGCTATAATAGCCGTCACTTTTTTATTCTTTATTTCATTTCACCTTTATTTAACCAGGTAAGCCAGTTGAGAACAAGTTCTCATTTACAACTGCGACCTGGCCAAGATAAAGCAAGGCAGTGCGATAAAAACAACAGAGTTACATATGGAATAAACAAAAAGTACAGTCAATAACACAATAGAAAATCTATATACAGTGTGTGCAAATGTAGTAAGTTATGGAGGTAAGGCAATAAATAGGCCATAATGCAAAATAATTACAATTTAGTATTAACACTGGAGTGATAGATGTGCAGAAGATGATGTGCAAATAGAGATACTGGGGTGCAAATGAGCAAAATAAATAATGTAAATAACAATATGGGGATGAGGTAGTTGGGTGGGCTAATTACAGATGGGCTGTGTTCGGTGCAGTGATCGGTAAGCTGCTCTAACAACTGATGCTTAAAGTTAGTGAAGGAGATGAGTGTCTCCAGCTTCAGAGATTTTTGCAGTTCGTTCCAGTCATTTGCAGCAGAGAACTGGAAGGAATGGCGGCCAAAGGAGGTGTTGGCTTTGGGGATGACCAGTGAAATATACCTGCTGGAACGCATACTACAGGTGGGTGTTGCTATGGTGACCAATGAGCTAAGATAAGGCAGGGATTTGCCTTTGACAAAACGGATGGCACTGTGATAGACTACATCCAATTTGCTGAGTAGTGTTGGAAGCTATTTTGTAAATGACATCCCCGAAGTCAAGGATCGGTAGGATAGTCAGTTTTACGAGGGCATGTTTAGCAGCATGAGTGAAGGAGGCTTTGTTGCGAAATAGGAAGCCGATTCTAGATTTAACTTTGGATTGGAGATGCTTAATGCGAGTCTGGAAGGAGAGTTTACCGTCTAACCAGACACCTAGGTATTTGTAGTTGTCCACATATTCTAAGTCAGACCCGCCGAGAGTAGTGATTCTAGTCGGGCGTGCGGGTGCAAGCAGCGTTCGATTGAAGAGCATGCATTTAGTTTTACTAGCGTTTAAGAGCAGTTGGAGGCCACGGAAGGAGTGTTGTATGGCATTGAAGCTCGTTTGGAGGTTTGTTAACACAGTATCCAATGAAGGGCCAAATGTATACAAAATGGTGTCGTCTGCATAGAGGTGGATCTGAGAGTCACCAGCAGCAAGAGCGACATCATTGATATACACAGAGAATAGAGTCGGCCCGAGAATTGAACCTTGTGGCACCCCCATAGAGACTGCCAGAGGTCTAGACAACAGGCCCTCCGATTTGACACATTGAACTCTATCTGAGAAGTAGTTGGTGAACCAGGCGAGGCAGTCATTTGAGAAACCAAGGCTATTTAGTCTGCCAATAAGAATGCGGTGATTGACAGAGTCAAAAGCCTTGGCCAGGTCGATGAAGACGGCTGCACAGTACTGTCTTTTATCGATCGCGGTAATTATATCGTTTAGGACCTTGAGCGTGGCTGAGGTGCACCCATGACCAGCTCGGAAACCAGATTGCATAGCGGAGAAGGTACGGTGGGATTCGAAATGGTCAGTGATCTGTTTGTTAACTTGGCTTTCAAATACTTTCAAATGGCAGGGCAGGATGGTTATAGGTCTGTAACAGCTTAGATCTAGAGTGTCACCCCCTTTGAAGAGGGGGATGACCGCGGCAGCTTTCCAATCTCTGGGGATCTCAGACGATACGAAAGAGAGGTTGAACAGTCTAGTAATAGGGGTTGCGACAATTTCGGCGGCTAATTTTAGAAAGGGTCCAGATTGTCTAGCCAAGCTGATTTGTAGGGGTCCAGATTTGGGGAAGGCCCTTTCCTGTTTCAGCACGACAATGCCCCCATGCACAAAGCGAGGTCCATACAGAAATGGTTTGTCGAGATCGGTGTAGAAGAACCTGACTGGCCTGCACAGAGCCCTGACCTTAACCCCATCGAACACCTTTGGGATGAACTGGGAAGGCGTTCCACTAGATGTTGGAACATTGCTGCAGGGACTGATGTTGGGCAATTAGACCTGGCTCGCAGTTGCCGTACCAATTATTTAAAAAAAAAAAATTATACACCTGTCAGCAACGGGTGTAGCTGAAATAGCCGAATTCACTAATTTGAAGGGGTGTCCACATACTTTTGTATATATAGTGTATGTCACATATACTGGATATCCTATGTCACAGTCATGAAACAACAAATGGTGGAGAATATTTGTAGTCTATTCTTTTGTCTTTAGGTTAAAAAGAAACTGTGTACAAAAATTATTTCAAATGTGAGAGCTTCCTTTTGATTATTTGATAAAAGATGTGGCCAGGCTTACCTTGTTTGTGGTGTAGCTATCCCAAATAATGAGTTTACCATCCTGGGAGGCACTGACTAAAAGCCTATGGGGCAAAAGGAGAGCAATGATTAAACCAGTGACAAAGGAAATCTTAAGAGCACTCATATTATAGGGCACCTGAATGACAGATATCCACACTCCACAAATCCAAACAAAACATGTTAAGTTTGGAACTGTTAATAATAACAGTCATGTCAAGCAGAACACACGCACACACACACATACACACAAATGACTGGTTCCCCTATGAACATATGGTGGAACAATGTTTTGCATTTTAGGGGCGGTGTGGTTTCTAGGGGCCTTTATGGCCGGGGAGCATCTTGCCGCTATCTGGGCGAATCAAATCAGCCCCCGATGCACAGAGGTGGCTGGTTGGGGCACATTGGCTCCCTCTGGACCTGCTCAGCTTTTGCAAATCCTACCTACCCAAGACACACGCTAATTAACACATGCTAAAACACACACACGCCAATACACACACACAACCGTTCAAAAGTTGGGGGTCACTTAGAAATGTCCTTGTTTTCGAAAGAAAAGAAAAAAATGTGTCCATTAAAATAACATCAAATTGATTAGAAATACAGTGTAGACATTGTTAATGTTGTAAATGGCTATTGTAGCTGGAAACGGCTGATTTTTAATGGAATATCTACCTAGGTGTACAGAGGCCCATTATCAGCAACCATCAGTCCTGTGTTCCAATGGCACGTTGTGTTTGCTAATCCAAGTTTTTCATTTTAAAAGGCTAATTGATCATTAGAAAACCCTTTTGCAATTATGTTAGCACAGCTGAAAACTGTTGTGCTGATTAAAGAAGCAATAAAACTGGCCTTCTTGAGACTAGTTGAGTATCTGGAGCATCAGCAATTGTGGGTTCGATTACAGAATCAAAATGGCCAGAAACAATTAACTTTCTTCTGAAACGCGTCAGTCTATTCTTTTTCTGAGAAATGAAGGCTATTCCATGCAAGAAATTGCCAAGAAACTGAAGCTCTCGTACAACGCTGTGTACTACTACCTTCACAGAACCGTGCAAACTGGCTCTAACCAGAATAGAAAGAGGAGTGTGAGGCCCCGGTGCACAACTGAGCAAGAGGACAAATACATTAGAGTGTCTAGTTTGAGAAACAGACGCCCCACAGGTCCTCAACTGGCAGCTTCATTAAATAGTACCCGCAAAACACCAGTCTCAACGTCAACAGTGAAGAGGTGACTCCGGGATGCTGACCTTCTAGGCAGAGTTGCAAAGAAAAAGCCATATCTCAGACTGGCCAATAAAAATAAAATATTAAGATGGCCAAAAGAACACAGACACTGGACAGAAGAAGATTGGAGAAAAAAAAGTGTTATGGACAGACAAATCGAAGTTTGAGGTGTTCGGATCACAAAGAAGAACATTTGTGACGCAGACCAAATGAAAATTTGGTGGAGGCAATGTGATGGTCTGGGGGTGCTTTGGTGGTGGTAAAGTGGGAGATTTGTACAGGGTAAAAGGGATCTTAAGAGATCTTGAAGAAGGAAGGCTATCACGCCATTTTGCAACACCATGCCATACACTGTGGACGGCGCTTGATTGGAGCCAATTTCCTCCTACAACAGGACAATGACCCAAAGCACAGCTCCAAACTATGCAATAACTATTTAGGGAAGAAGCAGTCAGCTGGTAGTCTGTCTATAATGGAGTGGCCAGCACAGTCACCGGATCTCAACCCTATTGAGCTGTTGTGGGAGCCGCTTGACCGTATGGTATGTAAGAAGTGCCCATCAAGCCAACCCAACTTGTGGGAGGTGCTTCAGGAAGCATGGGGTGAAATCTATTCAGATTACCTCATCAAATTGACAACTAGAATGCCAAAGGTCTGCAAGGCTGTAATTGCTGCAAATGGAGGATTCTTTAACGAAAGCAAAGTTTGAAGGACACAATTATTATTTATATTAAACATAATTATTTCTAACCTTATCAATGACTACATTTCCTATGCATTTTGCTATATTTCCTAGTCAAACTCATTTCATGTATGTTTTCATGAAAAACAAGGACATTTCTAAGTGACCCCAAACTTTTGAATGGTAGTGCATACACACACACACACACACACACACACACACACACACCACTGTACTCTACAACATCCCCATCATCCCTATCATAATAGCAATTCATGGTAACTTTGTAAACAATTCATTTAGACCCAGCGTTTATTTGAAACCAGCATTTATTTACTGAAATCTGAGCTGTTGCCTGGCTATTAAATAAATGGACAGGCAGCTATTTGAGACTCTGCATTTAATTGAAGTTATACGGTGTATAAATGTATTAACACCTATATTGTGGGTGTGGTGGGTGTCAAACTGCAAGATGCTTAAAAAACGGGAAAGCTGCTAGCTTTAGTTCTGACAGTGATTAGACTCACACACTTCCTGTCTCTGTGGTTTGAAATCATGTGCTGTTGGTTGAGGCTGATGAATGATGAAACACAGAGGGATTTCTCTGAGGCAAACACCTTAGGTAACAGTAACACAGCTTTGTGAGCCTCAGGTACACTTGCCTTACAACTCCTGCACACTAAACTGTTGACTGCTTGAAATGGAGTGTCAAAGTAGCACGTTTGGAGAAAAAAAAACAATGGAAATGTCTAAAATAATTAAACCAGGCTCGTGTGGATTTATTTTCGCTTTTGGGAGGGTTGGGAAAAATACACTTTAGTAGAACGTTGACTTTGAACCAAGGTGAGTATGTCACTGTCCACTCTGTTTCACCAGAGAGTGAGTAAGATGCTTAACAGAGGTTGCAGCGCATTATCTGACTTTTCAAACACGCCTGCAATAAAGCAGGAGTGGAATTAATTAACTATCCCTCTTCTGCTAGCTTAGCTCCACTCCATTCACTTGTATTTACTGATTACACATTGGCATTTGGATTATTTCTGCTTTTCCATTAGGCTACCGCACCTCAATGTGAATGGAGGCTTTCCAAGTGACTGTTGAGGCCTTGTTGTGAATGAAAAACAACCGGAGATGGAATCAGAGATGTACCTTGTTGACGGCGTTCGACAAACACTAAATATTGTCTGCTGCGTTGCACAACCCGAAAGGCAGCAGTTAAAACTCACGCTGTCCAAGATAATACTGGTAGTAAGTAACTGGAAATGATGTGGCAGAGATGGATTGGATTGTGGATCTAGTTGAGGGTCATCATTGAGTGGGGTGGGTGAGAGACTGGGACACTCTCTTTAGAAGGCGTTCCTCTTGACTAAGTCTATGGTCTACAAACCTGGGCTCGTATTCATAAACCGTACAGAGTAGGAGTGCTGATTTTGGATCGGTTTAGCCTTTTTAGACATTTACATTTACATTTTAGTCATTTAGCAGACGCTTTTATCCAGAGCGACTTACAGTTATTGAGTGCATACATATTTATTTTTTCATACTGGTCCTCCGTGGGAAATGAACCCACAACCCTGGCGTTGCAAACGCCATGCTCTACCGACTGAGCTACAAGGGACTACCAATGAAAATGATTACATACAGTGGCTTGCGAAAGTATTCACCCCCCTTGGCATTTTTCCTATTTTGTTTCATTTACATTTTACATTTACATTTTAGTCATTTAGCAGACGCTCTTATCCAGAGCGACTTACAGGAGCAATTAGGGTTAAGTGCCTTGCTCAAGGGCAGACAGATTTTTCACCTAGTCGGCTTGGGGATTAGAACCAGCGACCTTTCGGTTACTGGCACAATGCTCTTAACCACTAAGCTACCTGCCGCCTTACAACCTGGAATTAAAATGGATTTTTTGGGTGTTTGTATCATTTGATTTACACAACAGGCCTACCACTTTGAAGATGCAAAACATTTATTGTGAAACCAACAAGAAATAAGACCAAAAAAATGAAAACTTGAGCGTGCATAACTATTCACCCCCCCAAAGTCAATACTTTGTAGAGCCACCTTATGCAGCAATTACAGCTGCGAGTCTCTTGGGGTATGTCTCTATAAGCTTGGCACATCTAGCCACTGGGATTTTTGCCCATTCTTCAAGGCAAAAATGCTCTAGCTCCTTCAAGTTGGATAGGCTCCGCTGGTGTACAGCAATCGTTAAGTCATACCACAGATCCTCAATTGGATTGAGGTCTGGGCTTTGACTAAGCCATTCCAAGACATTTAAATGTTTCCCCTTAAACCACTCGTGTTGCTTTAGCAGTATGCTTAGGGTCATTGTCCTGCTGGAAGGTGAACCTCCGTCCCAGTTTCAAATCTCTGGAAGACAAACAGGTTTCCCTCAAGAATTTCCCTGTATTTAGCGCCATCCATCATTCCTTCAATTCTGACCAGTTTCCCAGTCCCTGCCGATGGAAAAACATCCCACAGCATGATGCTGCCACCACCATGCTTCACTGTGGGGGATGGTGTTCTCAGGGTGATGAGAGGTGTTGGGTTTGCGCCAGACATAGCATTTTCCTTGATGGCCAGAAAGCTCAATTTTAGTCTCATCTGACCAGAGTACCTTCTTCCATATGTTTGGGGAGTCTCCCACATGCCTTTAGGCGAACACCAAACGTGTTTGCTTATTTTTTTCTTTAAGCAATGGCTTTTTTCTGGCCACTCTTCCGTAAAGCCCAGCTCTGTGGAGTGTACAGCTTAAAGTGGTCCTGTGGACAGACACTCCAATCTCCGCTGTGGAGCTTTGCAGCTTCTTCAGGGTTATCTTTGGTCTCTTTGTTGCCTCTCTAATTAATGCCCTCCTTGCCTGGTCCGTGAGTTTTGGTGGGCGGCCCTCTCTTGGCAGGTTTGTTGTGGTACCATATTCTTTCCATTTTTTCATAATGGATTTAATGGTGCTCCGTGGGATGTTCAAATTTGGGATATTTTCTTATAACCCAACCCTGATCTGAACTTCTCCACAACTTTGTCCCTGACCTGTTTGGAGAGCTCCTTGGTCTTCATGGTGCCGCTTGCTTGGTGGTGCCCCTTGCTTAGTGGTGTTGCAGACTCTGGGGCCTTTCAGAACAGGTGTATATATACTGAGATCATGTGACAGATAATGTGACACTTAGATTGCACACAGGTGGACTTTATTTAACTAATTATGTGACTTCTGAAGGTAATTGGTTGCACCAGATCTTATTTAGGGGCTTCATAGCAAAGGGGGTGAATACATATGCACGCAGAACCTTTCTGTTATTTATTTTTCTAGAATTTCTTTTAACAAGTTATTTCTTTAATTTCACTTCACCAATTTGTACTATTTTGTGTATGTCCATTACATGAAATCCAAATAAAAATCAAGTTAAATTACTGGTTGTAATGCAACAAAATAGGAAAAACGCCAAGGGGGATGAATGCTTTTGCAAGGCACTGTACAAAGAAAACGATTACATAGACAAGGGGGACCTGATCAGCACTCCCACTGACAAACACATTGGGCACGAATAAGACAGGAAATGTACGCCTTTCCTATGCACTTCTCAGTAGTTGGTATTCAGACTTACCTTTTGCAGGTGCGTAACAGGCTTTGCAGGTGTGGTTACCTTGCGCATGCTGAATAAATGTAATTAAACCTCTGAAAACCCTCCCACTTGCTGGCCAACAACATTTCACTTGGAGTTTGCATTCAATAGGGTTTTCAGTACATGTATCTTAAAGGAAAACTCCACCCAAAAACTATATTTTGGTATTTGTTTCATTAGTCCATTGTTGACATTGTCCAAAAATGTTTTGCTTGTCAGCACTCAAGTTTTCAAGATACTACAGTTGAAGTCGGAAGTTTACATACACTTAGGTTGGAGTCATTAAAACTCGTTTTTCAACCACTCCACACATTTCTTGTTAACAAACTATAGTTTTGGCAAGTCAGTTAGGGCATCTACTTTGTGCATGACACAAGTGATTTTTCCAACAATTGTTTACAGACAGATTATTTCACTTATAATTCACTGTATCACAATTCCAGTGGGTCAGAAGTTTACTTACACTAAGTTGACTGTGCCTTTAAACAGCTTGGAAAATTCCAGAAAATGTCATGGCTTTAGAAGCTTCTGATAGGCTAATTGACATCATTTCAGTCAATTGGAGGTGTACCCGTGGATGTAATTCAAGGACAACCTTCAAACTCCGTGCCTCTTTGCTTGACATCATGGGAAAATGAAAAGAAATCAGCCAAAAATTGTAGACCTCCACAAGTCTGGTTCATCCTTGGGAGCAATTTCCAAACGCCTGAAGGTACCACGTTCATCTGGACAAACAATAGTACGCAAGTATAAACACCATGGGACCACGCAGCCATCATACAGCTCAGGAAGGAGACGCGTTCTGTCTCCTAGAGATGAATGTACTTTGGTGCAATCCCAGAACAACAGCAAAAGGACCTTGTGAAGATGCTGGAGGAAACCGGTAGAAAAGTATCTATATCCACAGTAAAACGAGTCCTATATTGACAACCTGAAAGGCCGCTCAGCAAGGAAGAAGCCACTACTCCAAAACCGCCATAAAAAAGCCAGACTACGGTTTGCGTCTGCACATGGGGACAAAGATCGTACTTTTTAGAGAAATGTCCTCTGGTCTGATTAAACAAAAATAGAACTGTTTGGCCATAATGACTATCGTTATGTTTGGAGGAAAAAGGGGGAGCTTGCAAGCTGAAGAACACCATCCCAACCGTGAAGGACGGGGTTGGCAGCATCATGCTGTGGGGGTGCTTTGCTGCAGGAGGGACTGGTGCACTTCACAAAAGAGATGGCATCATGAGGAAGGAAAATTATGTGGATATATTGAAGCAACATCTCAAGACATCAGTCAGGAAGTTAAAGCTTGGTCGCAAATGGGTCTTCCAAATGGACAATGACCCCAAGCATACTTCCAAAGTTGTGGCAAATTGGCTTAAGGACAACAAAGTCAAGGTATTGGAGTGGCCATCACAAAGCCCTGACCTCAATCCTATAGAAAATGTGTGGGCAGAACTGAAAAAGCGTGTGTGAGCAAGGAGGCCTACAAACCTGACTCAGTTACACCAGCTCTGTCAGGAGGAATGGGCCAAAATTCACCCAACTTATTGTGGGAAGCTTGTGGAAGGCTACCGAAACATTTGACCCAAGTTAAACAATTTAAAGGCAATGCTACCAAATACTAATTGAGTGTATGTAAACTTCTGACACACTGGGAATGTGATGAAATAAATAAAAGCTGAAATAAATCACTCTACTATTATTCTGACATTTCACATTCTTAAAATAAAGTGGTGATCATAACTGACCTAAGACAGGGACATTTTACTAGGATTAAATGTCAAGAATTGTGAAAAACTGAGTTGAAATGTATTTGGCTAAGGTGTATGTAAACTTCCGACTTCAACTGTATATCGTGATATTTAACTTCCAAAATACAGAAATCATCCATGTATGATGCAAAATGCATAATACGGGGATGATTTCTGTATTTTGAAAGTTACATATTACTTCTTACTAGTAATACATTTATTGTTTTAGAAACATTACAAAGCATGCTCATCCGTGTTTTTTTTGTGTTTTGTTGGTATCATTTTAGAGGGGGAAAAATATTTTGCCTGGCAAATTATTATTATGATTTTTTTATCTACCTGCCACTGTGGCTGGTGGACCAAAAAGTACATTTTATGCCCTGCCTAATATGATCCACTATTGTTAGCGACCCTCAGGAACAACTACACGGACGTCACAGAGGAAAGAAAGGTAAACGGAATGGAGACTACAAATTGAAGGAAACTAACACTAAAGTGACAGTTATAAATGTATGTGGGTATTACTGACGGTGGCTCCCGATAGGCCTATTAGTCATGTTGATATGATTTTCAGTTTGCTTCCATATGACTGGTTTCACATTCATCTACAGGGACCATAAGGTAAAATCATCTAAAACAATTGCTATGTGTACTTACAATGCTCTTCTAACAGACTACTTACTTAGCTAGCTCTTATCAATTTATAAATTACAGTGCATGGAGATTCTATCGGAAAAACGAAAGTAGATGTTTTAAATTTGGAACCGCAGGTTCACGCAACCTTATTCATGGTTTTCTCACGCGTAAAGGTGGTAGAACTATTAGGGCATTAAGTCATGGTCAGATTACGGCGTATCTGTAGACACCTCCACCCACAACGAATAGCAGGTGAATAAGCATGCTATTCTCATGCTTAAGTTCAAGGTCAGAATACGCTTAGAGAGAAAAGTGCATAAAAAGGGAATTACACTCCATTCACGCTTAACTCAGGTCCGAATTCCCCCCTTTATGAACTGGGTCAATTAAAGGAGAGCCACCGGGCAGGGGCTATAAACAGCAGAGGGAGGGGGACACACAGACCCTGTGCAGAAATAACACCCAACGCCGGGTCAATACTTCTCTTCATTATGCCATCTCTTTGGAAAGCTGCACTTCGCTACAGGTAGACGAATTAGATTCTTTAACCCCCCCAAAGCAAAGACAATAAACATTAGGGCTGGCACAATTACGTATAACCGACGGTCTGAAAATAAACTAAGTCATAACCGTAAATAAATTATATATATTTTTGTTGTTGTGTGGAACGAACAGCCGACTGAATATGGGACGGCTGGGCATTTGTGCGATTGAGTCAGTTTCGGCCATAAGAAGGACTCTTAACGTGAAGAAACTTTGCTTTGTTGCTCCTTGCTGAAACAAGCAAACAAGTCTTCGGTTGCCTAGGCAATGCCCCTCACAATGCAGCAGCAGCACACAAAACTAGAATGAATAGAACTGGCTTGGAACCTCTAACCCTGGCAATTTGACTGGTAAACTCATGGGTACACTAGCAATGGCTGCCTGGTATTGTGATGCAATAAGTTTCATGGTAAAGTAGAATGTTCATTTCAATGATGTTAACTGATGTGGATCATGCAGTGGAATGTATTTTATGTAATGTCAGTTGAGTTGAATCAACAAATCACAGCACATATTTTACTTCTTGCTTTGCTCCTATGGGTACACTCGCAATGGCCGCCAGTCCAACCATTATGCCACCATTGACTTGAATGAGGATGCCCATTCTATTTCTATGGCAGCACATGCAGTCAGGAGCGGAGGAGAGGAGAAGATGTGCGTACATTTGTATTCGTTTGCTATTCAAACTGTTATTACGGTGAATTACCGTCCTCCTAATACACATGAAATGGAGGGGGTGACGGTGGGGGACTAATTATTCAAATAATTATTCTGTTGCATCATTGTGAACTCACTGGTTCAGAACGGTCTATTCTTTTAATTGGGGTGGAGCGATAAAAATGAATCGGCGCAACAAAGCGAGATGACAAAGCAGTTTGGTTTGGTGAGTGTGGGGTGTGGCGTCTCTGTGGAGTGAAGCGGCACACCTGCGGTAGTGTAATTAGTTGGCTGGTTACCGAGTTGAGAGCTGCTGGACTGGGCTGGGGGCTCCTGGGATGCCCCCCTATGCTCAGGAACACGGGAGTCACCAGCACTGACTGACACTCAGGGAAGAGCAGCCAGCAACACCACTAACAAAGGACGACTCCATTTTGAATGTTTTCCCTACCCGCATATCCCACCCCTTACACACACAAACAATGATACCGGCACACACACAGTACGTACACATGCGACACAAACACATAAGCGTGCCTGTACAGTACGCACACAAAAACACTTGAGTTAACTATTTTCCACAAACACACACCATAACAAAGGTTCTACTCGGGAGATGTTTGTTTTTTGGTGAGGGAGCCATCTTGGAATCTCTTTATACAGGAAAACTGCACAAGACAACTGGGGGGAGGGGGATATTTAATTATTTAGTTAATGACAGAAAGTGGCTAAATAAGATTACCTTGAGTCAGTGCCCCAGTGCATGGCATAGATTTTAGCCAGATGCCCCCTCAGTGTTCGTCTAGTGCGCATCTGAATTCGGCCAATGGGGTCGATGTTTGCTGTGATCTGAAAGGAAGGGGGGGGGGGGAACGATCAATGACCATGACACAATAGGCTGTGTATCTGCATTAGAAATGGGGATGCCCTTTACTTGGTTCTCTTCTGTGAAACCATTGTCTTTCCTTATCAGCTCCCATGATGTTGCATTTATAGAAGTACAGAGAGTGGGTGCTGCTGCTTCCAGGATTTGTTGGCTGGGTGACACAGAGCCTAGCGAGGGCAGCCTCCATTCTAGTGAGCCATCTCTGCTGCTAGTTAAGCACAGCCTTTGAGCTGTGGACTCATTGAACCCCAGTGCATCACTCTCACCTATTCCAGTTTAACCATTACTAAGCTTTGACAACACGTTTAACATGACCTGTCAACTGTATCCTGAATAACGAGGGAGACTTTAAGTGGTTCCCCATCCCTCCCATCCTCGTGTCTGAACTGCACTCTATGGGATCTGTTTGTGTTTCAACTGAGAGTGGTGTAAGGGGTCTTACCTGAGACAGGGTAGCATCCGCACACGCTTTCCTGGCATCCTGGAGGTAACAACAAAAAAAAAAGGTTAATTTCATTTTCACATAAGCTTTTGATAACGTGACAATATCTCAGAATTCCACCTCAATTAATTGAAGCGTTGAGCCAATAGTTTCAGCCATCACGGTGATAATTACCATTCCCACTGACCTGATAAAGACTACCACTTACTTACTTACACTACATTACCATTATTCCTCCTCCACCAAACTTTACAGTTGGCACTATGCATTGGGGCAGGTAGCGTTCTCCTGGCATCTGCCAAACCCAGATTTGTCCGTCAGACTGCCAGATGGTGAAGCGTGATTCATCACGCCAGAGAACGTGTTTCCCCTGCTCCAGAGTCCAATGGCGGCGAGCTTTACACCACTCCAGCCGACGCTTGGCATTGCGCATGGTGATTTCAGGCTTGTGTGCGGCTGCTCGGCCATGGAAACTCATTTTATGAAGCTCCCGACAAACAGTTATTGTGCTGACGTTGCTTCCAAAGGCAGTTTGGAACTCGGTAGTGAGTGTTGCAACCGAGGACAGATGATTTTTAGGCACTCGGCAGTCCCGTTCTGTGAGCTTGTGTGGCCTACCACTTTGCGGTTGAGCCATTGTTGCTCCTAGACTTTAACTTCACAATAACAAAACTTACAGTTGACCGGGGCAGCTCTAGCAGGGCAGAAATGTCATTGCCCTTATGCTTAAAACAAATGCAATATAGACAACAACAATTAAATTAAATACCCATATAAATAGCTATTCATGTTTATTTTCCCCCATTAAAAACACTCTTACATATCTGTCTAGGTTGGAACTGTTGCTGTTAAAATACAATAACTAATTTTTCATTCTGAACTGAAATAAACTGATTGATCACGTCACACAGATGTAAACCAGAAAACACACACACACATACAGTCCTAATGAGAGGTGTGTGGCTGGTTGAAGATTCAACAAGCATGTCTATTCTGGGCTCAGTTTTTGACAGTGCAACCCTGAGTCTGTTTCTGTACTTGTTTTTTAAGTACGCCAGAGTTGAGAACCCTGACTGTGGTGCCAAACTGGATCAGAACATCTACTGCTTTCTCAGCCAGGCAGGAGACCGCTTCCTGCTGTAGATGAGCAAACCAGAACTGTGTGAGTGAATGGGTTTGCCTCAAAAAGCATCTTGCTTCAAATCAGTTTATTCCAGTTCAGAATAAAAATGATTACTTGTATTTTAACAGCAACAGTTCCAACCTAGACTTCACCAATCATTTCTACAGTAAAATGTACAATAGGCCTGATCATTTTACATCTTCATATTTAGTTACTTAGGGTTGCACTCAGTAGCTAGCTAGTTTGCTTTGGCTAACGTTAGCTATCTAGCTATTATAGCTGTGTACAAGCGAATTGTTTGAAAGATAAACTCACATCTACTATGAGAGATAGTACTCCCTTATTTCTGCTCATCATCACCTGTTATAAAATGACAACAATGCCTTGCTAGCTGATTTACTTTTCCACTGTCGAAGCACTGTTTCCTGAAGCATTCTGCCCTGTTCTGAAAGAACTCCCTGGCTTTACCGTCATGCTGTGGATGTTTGGTCACAAAACACATTGTGGGCGCTCCTCTTTATTTCTCTAAGTTTGTATGAAATCAAGAGAGAGAAACTCGTCGCTGTATTTGCGTTTCATGACGATTGAGGTCAGTCAGAAGTAGTGGCTACAACTCCATTTGATGACAGCGGTGAGTGATGACGAGTAGGAATGACAAGTAATTGGCTGACAGCGCATCATCTGCTGCTGAACGACAGCGCTTCAGCGTGTGGGTCGCGGAGTGATCTTCAAGAAAACTGCAGAAAAAATATCTGGTAAACCGCAAAGCACACGGGCATCTGCCAAACTGGCACCGCTGCTGAACAGAGAGAGCAGTTGCACTTGGCCAAATCAATTCCAGTAATTCATGAAATAATTATACATTTACTATAACACATCGTGACCCACCATTAACAGGTCCGTGACCCATACTTTAAGGCTGATCTAGACCACAAGCCAAGGGGTCCAAATGTGTAATTATTGGTGTTTCAATGTTTTATCACAACAAATACTATTGTACCTGCACCAAAACTCCAGTATTCTTCCTTCATAGGTTTTTCTCCATCTTCATTTTAAATAGGAAGCCAATTTGTTTTCAGCACTTTTATTTCCATGAATGATCAAAACTCATCTTCTCATGGCTCTCTTGTCCCTTTGCAGCAGACATAGTGAGCAATATGTTTTGACCATGGAATCACAAAATCACAGTATTGAATCGCAATACATATAGAATCGTAAGAGTCGCTATATATATATATATATATAAATAATCATAATTCACAACTGACAACGTTTTTATCACAAATGAAACATTTCTAGTATCTTGCAGAGAGATTTCACAGCAGATAGCGAGTTACGAGAGAATTGACTGTGACTAAAATAGGTGCAGGAGTACGTTATAGTTTGAAGCATTTTAAAGTGCTAAAATGTAAAACGCAATGTTCAACTGAGAACAATGTTTTTATTAAGACTTTCGGTACAGCTTCGTGAATTGTAGTTCCCTCTAGTGGCGCCATGTAAAATCCCAATGCATTTATGAGAAGAAAGCAGGGAGAGGACGATTGTGGAGGACTTACTCTGATCTGGTTCTTGAGCTGCTCGGCCTCCTGGCGTAGCTGGTCCAGTTCGCTCATTTTCTTCTGCTAATGGTGTGCCTCGCTCCGCCGCCGGGACTCGTGCTGATCTGAGGGATGAGAAAGAGGAGGGACAAGCTCAACACCCTGGTCACACACAGTTTCTCAAATTGGCAATTAGCGGTACTCACCAGACCAGGGTTCAAACTGTATTTGAAATCTGATGAAGTCCTAAAAAGTACAAACCCAGCCCAATTGCCAATCTGGCACGACAGGCAAACTCAAGCAAACGCTCGCTGAACCCAGGTCTGGTACACACAGGCATCTCAATAAACAGCTGTTACAGGGGCCCTAACAAGGCCATCAGCTCAAAGTGATGGTCTAAATCCCTGAGACAGGCTCAATATGCTTGAGACAAATTATTGAAACAGCAAGGACAAGCTCAGGGCAACTAGGGTTGAATGTTTCAGAGACCGAGACCATGTTATGGTAAGCTGCTATTTCAAAATGGTAGCCTTTAGATTTTCAAGCTAATACCTTTGTGCCGTGAAAGATAGGAGAAACTGAAGCGGTGTTGTATCACATTTATGTAACATCCAAAAAAGTAACTGCTGAGAAGAAATTGTTCACCATTTTGGCTTTTGGACTCAGCATACACTCTTCAGTAAAATACACAGCAAAGCAAATTCCCTCTCAGAATCACACAACATCCCTCCGAAAGATCCATAAGGCACACACAAGTCACAGAATCCCAACCCTTTCTAGAGAAACCAAGATGTGTCCTTGCCAGCCTGAAACGGTTACCTAGCAACATGATTCTGCAGCTAGTTTGTGCAACAGATCTTTTTTATTTTGCAGAATCTATCTCCCCCCCATCTCTCTATACACTGGCCAACCCAAGGCAAACATCTGGCACTTGGCGGCCGGTAGCCATTCCTGGACAACTGAGGCTAAATTAAAATCCATTGGCGGAAATCCATTCAGTCTGCGAAACCCTTGAGAACATACCCCTCCTTGGCTTGCCGAACGGAGAGAGGGCTGGAGCGTGAAACGAGAGGAGCCGGGTTGGTTCTGTGAGTTACTTCTAGCCCAGAGGTGCTCAGGTGAGAAGGGCAGGCACTAGTGCTGTTCTCAGATGCTCTGGCCCTGGTCAGTGGGCTCAGAACTCTCCTCCCAATGTCATCCCTGTAATCCTGGAACACAGTTGATTCAGCTCCTCCATCCAAATCCGGTTAAGACAAAAACCTGCTGATGATCCTAAAAGCAGTGGCTATCCCGCTGACCCCAATCCTTTGGTCAACGGGCTTATTCCTGACACATTCTCTGGAGAAAGAACAGGAAATACAAACAAACACACAAGTATAGGCTACTTAGTGTAGTGATAAATGCTACAGTACAAGTTGAAAGTTCTGCATATTGACTATCTGGGTTGAAGATCATTATTGGCTGATGGAGACTGCTAAGCGCTACCACTGAGCACTTTGCAACAATGCTCATCTTACATTTCTACCAACCGGTTCACAAAAATAAAGAGCCCATTGTCATCATCAACCAGTTGCCATTGGTTTTTACAAGACAAATGGCTTTATTTTGTGTTAGTACATTAACAGGCTTCCAGCTTTACGATTCATAGGATTGACTAAGATATGTGTAAAGGAATTCAGCCAATGAGGAAATTGCTGACCATCTTCAATTTACGTAGGTAATACAAATAAAGCAGAGCATTTCTTAGAACTTTTGTGCCAACCATTACATCCACCTTTGTCATTACCAAAACACAGTTAAAGAAACACTAATATCCACATTTCTGAATTGTATGTAGACCAGGGGTACTCAAATACTATTTGAGAAGGTCCAGTCACAAACTTCCTAGGTGGCCAAGGTCCAGATAGATATTTTAATTCATCTGCGTAATAACAAACCCTCACCATGCAACACCAAACTGTATTGACCCCATTCTAGGTCCACATCTGGCTGATGTAGACGATCACAGTTTTGCAAAAAATAAATAAACCATCCTGTCTGGATTTTCCTTACCTCCCTATCGCCCTCTGTCTTTTCTGTATGGGTCGTCCTTAGAGCTTGGAGACCTTCTGAATGACAAGACCTTATCCTTCAAACACCTGACCCATCTCAGCAGCTACATGCCACCTGATTGGCCCGTGGGGCTAACTAGGTCTGATTCTAAGCAATGCGACTTACCCCCCATAATCTTGTTGATAAAAATGTGTCACGGTAATATCTCTAATTCTCCTAGTCTTTTCCCTGACGAGAGCCCTGGTGTCAGAGCCAGTTAGCAGGACCTGCGCGTGGCCTTTTCACAGAACCAAAGCTGTACAGACACGGGCCTCCATCCTCTCCATAAAAACCTGTCGCTATTTTAACTAAATACACTTACAAGAAAAAGGTGGAAGTGAGTAGTAGGGTCTACTGTGAGTATTCGAAACTACAGGACGCCTTGAATAGGCTTAGGGATGTCTAGGCTGTATTAATTGGACCATATTGGATGCTGGTGGTCGAA
Source organism: Coregonus lavaretus (assembly GCF_964263955.1). Classification (NCBI taxonomy): domain Eukaryota; kingdom Metazoa; phylum Chordata; class Actinopteri; order Salmoniformes; family Salmonidae; genus Coregonus; species Coregonus lavaretus. Next base: position 22,769,367 of record NC_140009.1, read on the forward strand.
ATAGGTTTGTAAATCCCGTTACAATAGTCTGTTACATGCAAACAAAGGGGCACTAATATTCAAATTGAGATGGAATAAGTACCAACCAAATTGGTCATACAGATGGAAATTAATCCAACTATGGTGACAGAAATATGAGTGGGGGGGGGGGGGCTCTGTAAATGTTAGCAGAAGTGGGATTTGGGGAGCGGCTGGGTGAGTATACCTTGGTGATGTAAGTGTGATATTTCTTTGTGGGGGAGCTCTATGATGGTGGCCGAAGTGTAATTCAGAGTAGGGTTGGGCGGTATCCAGATTTTCATACAGTCATACCGTTTCTGTACCATACAGTATCACCAAATTACTTTTATTTTTACGCACAAAACAATTTAGGCAACAGGGATATTGATCCGTTAGGGGATTGAATGTCTCTGCTGTAACCAAGAATCTTGACATCTAGCCACTTAAGCTAGCAAACGAAATGCATAGCTGGAGCCCTGAGCTATACACACTTTATTTGACATCTCAGATTTCTTATAGTTATACTTAACTTATAGTTAGTTATAAGCAGTGGCATAGCACGGACCACCTCAGCCCCCACGAGGCGGGTGTGCCCCCAACACCAAAATAATACATTATTATATTCGGTATTAAAAATCATACCATAGGTATTTCAAAATACCCTGGTATATGGTATAATTGGTATATCGCCCAAGCGTAATTCAGAGGGCCATTTTCTGTTCTGGTGGTGGGAGTGTGTTGAAACCGCTGGCAGCCCCACTGATAGTGCGTCTCTACACTGCTGCCTTCTCTCTCAGCCGGCTATTTTTAGAGAGGTGGAGGACGAGGGAAGCAGACTTCACATTTTCCAGCCAGTCCTATCGGTTCCATCATCTCAAGCACAACGCAGTGACAAGGGGAGAGGGAAGTGAAATTAGACTCGGCACCAGAGCTTTAAAGGCATTTCTTCTTCCTATAAAGCAAAATCAGCATTTAGTACTGTATCAAGCCCTGACTTCACATTGTACAGCCATTTGACATAGGGAAGCCTAAAAACCTCAGAAACCGCTGAGGAATGTCTTCATTTTCAGAAGCATCAAGTGGCAATTAATTACTTCCCATAGTATAACAGCTATAGATTTGATCAGAGTAAAAGTGGATAAGATCGACATTACTAGGCCACCTTTTCAATAACATTATTGGTTCAGAGACAAAGCAGTCAAATGAATTGCTTCTTTCAGAACCCAATTCCTCCTACCCCCGATGTACGTAAACGTTATTCATATCAACAATACCATTAAAACAGACCTGACTTATTCAAAAAAGGCAACTAACGAATCAGAAGTTGTACACATGAACAGTTGGAAGGTAACAGGGCAGCAGGTACCATTGGGCCAGTAAACAAAAGGTCGCTGGTTCGAATCCCCCGAGCTGACTAGGTAAAAAATCTGTCGATGTGCCCTTGAGCAAGGCACATAACCCTTAATGCTCCTGTAAGTCACTCTGGATAAGAGTGTCTGCTAAAATTACGTAAATGTAAAAACAGGTAGGCGGGACTCAACATGAATTCACGTGGGAGGTTGGTGGGCTATTGTGGTGTATACCGTAGAGGTAAGCTCCTCCCACGGCATGAGGTAGAGGACAGAGGCAGGCTGGGCGGGTAGGCAGGGAGATGTTCTAGTGCACAGGAGGATACAGGAAAGGGAGGCAAAGGACAGAGACAGATTAGCCTAATTAGAGTGAACAAGCAGAGGACGATTGGGAGGAGAACTGCTAATTAACCCCTTGGTGAAGGGGAACCGGGTGTGGTAACCTTTACGGCATTAAGAGCCCAGTGGAGCAGACGCACACACCCAGTCACCTTGCTGCTGCTGGGAGCCTCTTAAGTTAGCAGCCTGAGAGATCGGTGCTACTACACACTAGCCACACACTGTGGCTATTCACATAACCCAAAACCAACCATGAAATACTCAGTTTGCCTTGTGGTCATTGACTCCAAAGTTTATCTTGGCATCTATCATTTATTACAGACTACAGACCGAGAGTCAACCAAGTGCTCATAAAAAAGTTGAGCGGACTTGGCCAATGATTTCTATGGGCTGATGATCATTTCAGTGAATTTCAATTTCAGGTTTTGAAAGCTTTGTGTCCACCTGATATGGATCAATTCAAGAAGGGGCTGTCGAAATATAACTTTTTTTGTTGAGTTAATCGCATGGTTCTCTAATTAATTACGATTAATTGCAATTTTATAAATTGGGTTGTAGTTCATGTATTTTTATAGTAGGGGAATGAAAAACAAAAACTGTATTCTAAGAAAATAACCAAATTAGCCAGGTCTGATATAAAAGGTCTGATGTCAAATATCATAGCTACAACTATTAGATCTAGCCTAGGCTACTTCTTATGCATGTTTCTCAACATAAACTAATCACAAGCTGCTACTGTACTAGAATTGGTTCTGTTCTGATTAAAATCATTGTAGGAAATGTTTGCTGAATCTAGACATTCTGCCATAGCACTCTAAAACATTCTTGTTTGGTTAGCTAGCTAACATTAGCATACCTGGCTAGCTAATTCTGTGCAAATTGTATTACTGTTATCTAAAGAAAAGCCTGAGAAAGTGTTTGATTGAACTTTCTATAGGTTTCCCTTCAAAGTTGTTGCTAATAACTGTGCGCATAGTGGATGGTTTCAACACCAATAGAGACAGACCGCTCTACAGCTGCTGCAGCTGGTGAGACCACAGAGCGTGCCTGGTGTGTTGCGCTCATAAGGGTCCGTGCGGACGCACAGACATTTGGGTGAAAAATATGTAGGTTAAAAAACATGTTAACCTTGACAGCCCTAATTCCAGAGTAACCTGTTGTAATCCAGATCAGAAAACCAAGGTTTGTTCTCTAAATACAGGAAACATCTCTGAAAACAACATGAACGGTGGCCTGCGCATGTTTCGCCACCGGTACGCCTGAAACCATAGACACTTCGCATGAGACCAACCAACCATTGATTTTATTGACTTGCATATTTCAGCCATGATGACAATATAATGATGACTTCCCTGACTCTGCGGTTAAAGAGAATTTCAAAAATCCCATGACTGAAATTTAAGTCAATCTCAGATCAATTATCACGGGCCAAGTTAACCTCCCCTTTCATGTAAGAAAGTCATGACCATCATGCTTTTAGGGAAAGATTATAAGTTTGACCAATTCCAGTCCCCTTGCCGAGGTCCTCCCCAGGATAATTTTTATGTAGAAGGACTGAGAAGCTCAGGTCTGGTGACTTAAAAAAAAAAGGAGATTCTACTAAAAAATGAATTTAAATAAAATTATGCTGATACCATCTAAAATATAATTTCCGGAAATGAGCCAAATAACATGTTGGCAATTCTTTAAATTATTTTTTAACATATTGGACCATGCAGTGCTCTAGACTTTTCCACTGGTGGCACAAACTTTTTCAGTTGATGGCACCAGCACGATTTGGTCGCACACATTTTGCGCCTCTGCACGGCGATAAGATAATGACCTGACCCGTGTCCCATTATTTACCTGCATTTCCATACAGAACTAGGCTAATTATGATTAGCCATCTTTTAAATTAGCATGCCCAAGCAGGGCTTGACATTCAGGTAAATTTGCCAGTGGCACACCGGGCCCGAATGAAAAGAATACTGGCCAGGGAAAGCGGATGAGTAGTGCATCATTTAAATGTTATCTTTAATTTGCGGGCTGAGCAAGTAGCCTTTAGACTATAATAGCGCTGGGAGATATGGACAAAATATCTTATCACAGTATTTAAAAACAAATTGATGGTATGATGGTATTTTATGTTTTGAAATTACAAAAGTTCTAAATGTGCTTTATGAGTAGTGCGTGACCCTAGGGTGGCAACACATACATTCTAAGTGATTTCAATGGGTCTTTCTGATTGTTTTATACTGTTCAATTAAACCAAAAATACTTTTCAGCATTTATCAATTTCTGCATTTCCTGCACTCATTTAGAGATTTCCACACTGCCACGTAGGGCAGCACGATATGAGAAAACAATCTAGGCCTTATTGTTAACCAAATGTTGCAATTGCGATTTGACTTGCAATTTAGAGCAAAACACTCTGGTGAACTGTTGGAATCATGGAAATAGAATGATTATTCTAATTCTATCGTTAGAATATAATTGTGGGCACTTTGAAAACAGTGTTGTTTGACATGACAACTAATAAAAATGTTATTGTCACTGGGTAGGAACCAAAGTGTGGATAAGTCTTTCCTAGGGGACCCTATAATCTTTGGCTACATTGAATGTTCTCTCAGCTGCTTCATGTAGCTAACATATTCATGCATCGCATATTCCTCTATGATTTAGAAGATACTGTTGCACAAACATGCTGATTTAGGTCTACACCATCACTGGTATTATCAGGCTGTATAGCTAATTACGTTTGCTTTGAATCAGTACATTTATTAGCTAGCTAGCCAGCTAACTAGTGATTAGCGGCTAACAAGATTTAGGCCCAACTTGCTAAGAAAAGACAAACTAGCTCCCGAGTGGCGCAGTGGTCTAAGGCACTGCATCACAGTGCTAGCTGTGCCACTAGAGATCCTGGTTCGAATCCAGGCTCTGTCGTAGCCGGCCGCGACCGGGAGACCCATGGGGCGGCGCACAATTTGCCCAGCGTCGTCCAGGGTAGGGAGGGTTTGGCCGGCAGGGATGTCCTTGTCCCATCGCGCACTAGCGACCCCTGTGGCGGGCCGGGCGCAGTGCATGCTGACTCGGTCGCCAGGTGTACGGTGTTTCCTCCGACACATTGGTGTGGCTGGCTTCCGGGTTAAGCGGGCACTGTGTCAAGAAGCAGTGCGGCTCGGTTGGGTTGTGTTTTGGAGGACGCATGACTCTCGACCTTCGCCTCTCCCGTGTCCGTACGGGGGTTGCAGCAATGGGACAAAGACTAACTACCAATTGGATACCACGAAAATGGGGAGTAAAAAGAACAACAAAAAAACTTTAAAGTACTTTTTTAGGAAAGAGTGGACTGTGCGCAGCAGCTCAAGATTATTTGATTGACATTTCTGGTTGCCTAGTGATGGACTTTAGTTTCAAGGGGCCACATTCCATTATGTCTGAAAAGAGACATCGATACAGGCTACCTGTAGCCTACTGTAATTTCATATGAGGCAAAAACTAAGAGTAGGCTACCCCATGCTCGCAAGACTGGCCCAAAGACATCAGTGCCATGAATAGCTAGGATATTCTACAAGCAACAGACCAAAGACTGAACACACACTTGCATCATTAGCAAAGAGACTGAGCAGGCAGGCCGGTGTGAGGGAGAGAGGGGCAGAAGGCAGCTCATATGTTTTGGTAATCTGCATCTAGCAATGTCTTGTCTTGCAAATTCACCAAGTAGCCTAAAGTTCACCTCTTACTTTCTGGTTTTATTTGAACTACACAACATCCCCAGGCCTTTATAGCCTATCGGCTATAACACAGAAAATAATATGTTTTGTGATAACTGAACTGTGATTTTAATTAAGGTTTTTCGGTTAGTGGTTTTCTTAATGTTAAGGATCATAACTTTATTTAAATGTTCACACACCTACTTCCTAATATTGAGTTGCACCCCCTTTTGCCCTCAGAACAGCCTCAATTCATCGGGGCATGGACTCTACAAGGTGTCGAAAGCGTTCCACAGGGATGCTGGACCATGTTGACTCCTAGAGTTCTGTCAAGTTGGCTGGATGTCCTTTGGGTGGTGGACCATTCTTGATACACAAGGGAAATGGTTGAGCGTGAAAAATCCAGCAGTGTTGCAGTTCTTGACACAAACCGGTGCGCCTGGCACCTACTACCATATCCCGTTTAAAGGCACTTAAATAATTTGTGTTGCCCATTCACCCTCTGAATGGCACACATACACAATCCATGTCTCAATTGTCTCAAGGCTTAAAAATAATTCTTTAACCCGTCGCCTCCCCTTCATCTACACTGATCGAAGTGGATTAACAAGTGACATCAATAAGGGATCATAGCTTTCATCTGGATTCACCTGGTCAGTCTGTCATGTAATGTTTCGTACACTCAGTGTATAGCACAACTTCGGATTTCACCTCAATCTCAAAAATCTAATCAAATTTTATTTGCCACATGCGCCGAATACAACAGGTGTAGACATTACAGTGAAATGCTTACTTACAAGCCCATAACCAACAATGCAGTTTAAGAAAATAATAATATGAAAATAGCAAATAATTAAAGAGCAGCAGTAAGATAAAATAACAGTAGGGAAGTTATATACAGAGGGGTACTGGTACAGAGTCAATGTGCGGGGGCACCGGTGAGTCGAGGTAATATGTACATGTGGGTAGAGTTAAAGTGACTATGCATAGATAATAAACAGAGTAGCAGCAGCATAAAAGAGAGGGGTGGGGTGGGGGGGGCAGTGCAAATAGTCCGGGTAGCCATGATTAGCTGTTCAGGAGTCTTATGGCTTGGGGGTAGAAGCTGTTAAGAAGCCTTTTGGACCTAGACTTGGCGCTCCGGTACGGCTCGTGACGTTTTTTTTTTCTTTCCCCTGTAGTCCACAATCATCTCTGTCTTGAGCACGTTGAGGGAGAGGTTGTTATCCTGGCACCACACGGCCAGGTCTCTGACCTCCTCCCTATAGGCTGTCTCATCATTGTTGGTGATCAGGCCTACCACTGTTGTGTCGTCGGCAAACTTAATGATGGTGTTGGAGTAGAGCGTCTGCTAAATGACTAAAATGTCAAATGTAAATGTGCCTGGCCATGCAGTTATGGGTGAACATGGAGTACAGGAGGGGCATGAGCATGCACCCCTGAAGGGCGTCCGTGTTAAGGATCAGCGTGGCAGATGTGTTGTTACCCACCCTTACCACCTGGGGGCGGCCCGTCAGGAAGTCCAGGATCCAGTTGCAGAGGGAGGTGTTTAGTCCCAGGGTCCTTAGCTTAGTGATGAGCTTTGAGGGCACTATGGTGTTGAACGCTGAGCTCTAGTCAATGAATAGCATTCTCATGTAGGTGTTCCTCTTGTCCAGGTAGGAAAGGGCAGTGTGGAGCACAATAGAGATCGCATCATCTGTGGATCTGTTGGGACGGTATGCAAATTGGAGTGGGTCTAGGGTTTCTGGGATAATGGTGTTGATGTGAGCCATGACCAGCCTTTCAAAGCACTTCATGGCTACAGACGTGAGTGTTACAGGTCGGTAGTCATTTAGGCAGGTTATCTTAGTGTTCTTGGGCACAGGGACTATGGTGGTCTGCTTGAAACATGTTGGTATTACAGACTCAGTCAGGGACATGTTGAAAATGTCAGTGAAGACACTTGCCAGTTGGTCAGCGAATGCTCGGAGTACACGTCCTGGTTATCCGTCTGGCCCTGCGGCCTTGTGAATGTTGACCTGTTTAATGGTCTTACTCACATCGGCTACAGAGAGCTTGATCACATAGTCATCCGGAACAGCTGATGCTCTCATGCATGCTTCAGTGTTGCTTGCCTCGAAGCGAGCATAGAAGTGATTTAGCTCATCTGGTAGGCTTGTGTCACTGGGCAGCTCGCGGCTGTGCTTCCCTTTGTAGTCTGTAATAGTTTTCAAGCCCTGCCACATCCGACGAGCGTCAGAGCCGGTGTAGTACGATTCAATCTTAGTCCTGTATTGACTCTTTGCCTGTTTGATGGTTCGTCGGAGGGCATAGCGGATTTCTTATAAGCGTCCGGGTTAGAGTCCCGCTCCTTGAAGGCGGCAGCTCTACCCTTTAGCTCAGTGCGGATGTTGCCTGTAATCCATGGCTTCTGGTTGGGGTATGTACGTACGGTCACTGATGGGACGACGTCATCGATGCACTTATTGATGAAGCCAGTGACTGATGTGGTGTACTCCTCAATGCTATCGGAAGAATCCCGGAACATATTCCAGTCTGTGCTAGCAAAACAGTCCTGTAGCTTAGCATCTGCATCATCTGACCACTTCCTTATTAGCCGAGTCACTGGTGCTTCCTGCTTTAGTTTTTGCTTATAAGCAGGAATCAGGAGGATAGAGTTATGGTCAGATTTGCCAAATGGAGGGCGAGGGAGAGCTTTGTACGCATCTCTGTGTGTGGAGTAAAGGTGGTCTAGAGTTTTTTTCCCTCTGGTTGCACATTTAACATGCTGGTAGAAATGAGGTAGAACGGATTTAAGTTTCCCTGCATTAAAGTCCCCGGCCACTAGGAGCGCTGCCTCTGGATGAGTGTTTTCCTGTTTACTTATGGCCTTATACAGCTCATTGAGTGCAATCTTAGTGCCTGTATTGGTTTGTGGTGGTAGATAGATAGCTACGAAAAATATAGATGAAGTCTCTTGGTAAATAGTGTGGTCTACAGCGTATCATGAGATACTCTACCTCAGGCGAGCAAAATCTTGAGACTTCCTTAGAATTAGATTTTATGCACCAGCTGTTTACAAATATACACAGACCGCCACCCCTTGTCTTATCGGAGTTAGCCGTTCTATCCTGCCGATGTAACATATATCCTGCCAGCTGTATGTTATCCATGTCGTCGTTCTGCCACGACTCAGTGAAACATCTATTGGTTTTGACCGGTTGGAAGTTTAGTGAGCTTATTTTCTCCTCCCGCTTTAGCCATGCAGCGCATCTCTAGGGTTGTTTCTCCGGTATCTTACTTTTATTCCGGTAAAACACCATTTACAACAGCATATTGGTAACAATAACCTAGCAAATTACATAGGTTGTCACTCAACTAATAAAAGCCTAATATCTCGCAAGCCATTTTAGCATTTGAACGCAAGATCAGGAACAGGCCACCTACCTTGCATTGGTCAGGCTACTGATATTCCCTAGGGTTGTTCGGCATGCAAAATGACTTGTAGAACAATGACTGTCAACAGTTACATGCTTTTAGTTCGACACTGAAGAAGAGGACACAAAGCAGTTGTCACAAAATATTAGGCATTTTCAGAAGGTAGAATGTAATATGAGAACATTTTTGTGAATCGGCAAATCGTAACATTTAAATTGTTTTTCTGACCGAAGCATGGTACATTTGAATTGGTTTGGGGTCCACAGACTGATGCAGTCATATCTTAAACATATGAATCGGGACCCAATGCGTATCGGTGAATGGTTATATCCCTATTATGCCTGGTCTTTATTATCAGATGCACTATTAGCAATAAGCATTAACACCTGTAGCCCAACTGATGCAGCATAGTGTCTATAAATACACAGGCTGAAGCATAGGGTTTGTCCATCTGTATTTACACATCCTGATTGTTAGTATTTTATTAGAAATATAAATATTTATTAATTCAGAAATGTTATTTCAAAAAATGTTTTACTACAAAGTATGTTATTGCCCTTTTAAGATGCCATTGCCCCTTTAAGCGCTCTGTTGCGCTGCTGCACCTAAACCATGTTTGAATCTCTGGTTGTAACTGCATTTGTAAAACGATGCCATGCACAATTGTAGGAGTAAAGAAATAAACGTGGTAGCAATGGAAAACTGGGACACCCTCTTAACAAAGGCCAAAACTGCTTTCAAAAGTGTTTTCCCATGTTTGCATAAGAATTGTTGTGCATTGACTGCTTGTCAGAATACATGCTTCTGTCCTGATGCTTGTCAGAATACATGCTTCTGTCCTGATGGCTCTCGCAACTTGAATGCGCCTCGAGAGGAATATTTATCTCGCATAGAACACACAAGCTGACTAGGTAAACTATTCTACTATGGGGTTGTCTGATTTTGTTTTAATAACATTACATGGCAAAAATAGTAGCACTGGAAAGTTGCATCCTGAGTGATGAAGTACAGGCTTTGAATGACTTTTCCGGCAGCTACAGTAGGCTACACACCACTGTTTGAGTTGCGCGGTGGGGCGCATTATATTTAATTAATTATTATTCTAAACATCGGAGTGTCAGCAACAATCATGCATGTCAGTTCAGTACACACAGCGTAACAGAGAAAATAAAATATTTGAGAATACATTTGGGAATATATTTTGTGGAACAAACATTCTGTATTAGGTAGCCATCTCCAAACTGCCTCTCCCCACACTGTGCCATATATTAACCAGTTGAAGCAGGGGTGGGGGGGTGGGTTGGTCTTAACAATTAAAGATCCCCTCCCTCCCAGCTGCCCAAACTCTCCCCTGCATGATACGGCTTTACCCCTCCCTGTCTGGCTGATCTTACCGCGTTCACACTGTTGCATCACTATTCCCTGGGCGCCATTTACCTCGTGCCCAGATTTGCTCCTTTTAAAATGTTTTTTTTTATTTTACCTTTATTTAACTAGGCAAGTCAGTTAAGAACAAATTCTTATTTACAATGACGGCCTACACCGGCCAAACCCGGACGACGCTGGGCCAATTGTGCGCCGCCCTATGGGACTCCCAATCATGGCCGGTTGTGACACAGCCTGGAATCGAACCAGGGGGTCTGTAGTGACGCCTCAAGCACTGAGATGCAGTGCCTTAGACCGCTGCGCCACTCGGGAGCCCAAAGTTGCTGGAGAAAAAAAGCGTGTGGACAGATATTCCTTCCATGGTGTTTCACAGCCAGATAGTCAGTGATTCTACATGTCAGTGCTTCAGCCACTGATTCGTTGCATGTCAGTGCACTGCCTCTACCCCAGGAAGTGCAGGGTTGAGCCTCTAAACGCGCGTTTCCCCTCAAAGGGTGTTTCCTTTGCTGCTCTTGGCTCTCTCTGACAAAACATCCAGCGGAAGTGGCGACAGCGCATCCTCCCAAAACAGTCTCTCCCTCTCAATCGCCATCATCCTTTGAGTAATACACCACACAGATGACTAGACTACTATCTGACCCGTCTGCAAGCAAAAGCAAAACTCCACACACTGTTTGACCATGGCTGGCTTGTGCGGGATGCGCTGTCCCTGTTCTCTGTTATATGTGACACTCCCTGGCCACCGAGACCACTGTTTGCCTGAAAAGCAGGAAGTGCTGTGGGTGGTGAGCTCAGCTAAAATAGTTCTTAATCTACACTGAACCAAAATAAACGCAACATGTAAAGTGTTGGTCCCATGTTTCATGTGCTGAAATAAAAGATCTGAGAAATATTCCCAAATTTGTTTACATCCCTGTTACTGAGCTTTTCTCCTTTCCCAAGATAATCCATCCACCTGACAGGTGTGGCATATCAAGAAGCTGATTAAACAGCATGATCATTACACAGGTGCACCTTGTGCTGGGGACAATAAAAGGGCACTCTAAAATGTGCAGTTTTGTCACACAACAATGTCACAGATGCCTCAAGTTTTGAGGGAGCGTACAATTGGCATGCTGACTGCAGGAATGTCCACCAGAGCTGTTGCCAGAGAATGTAATGTTAATTTCTCTACCATAAGCCGCCGCCGTCATTTTAGATAATTTGGCAGTGCGTCTAACCGGCCTCACAACCGCAGACCACGTGTATGGCGTTGTGTGGGTGAGCTGTTTGCTGATGTCAACGTTGTTAACAGAGTGCCCTATGGTGGCGGTGGGGTTAGGGTATGGGCAGGCATAAGCTACGGACAACGAACACACATTTTATCAATGGCAATTTGAATGCACAGAGATACCGTGACGAGATTCTAAGGCCCATTGTCGTGCCATTGATCCGCCGCCATCCCCTCATGTTTCAGCATGATAATGCACGGCCCCATGTCGCAAGGATATGTACACAATTCCTGGAAGCTGAAAATGTCCCAGTTCTTCCATGGCCTGCATACTCACCAGACAATGTCACCCACTGAGCACGTTTGGGATGCTCTGGATCGACATGTACAACATTGTGTTCCAGTTCCCACCCATATCCAGCAAATTTGCACAGCCATTGAAGAGGAGTGGGACAACATTCCACAGGCCACAATCAACAGCCTGATCAACTCTATGCGAAGGAGATGTGTCGCGCTGCATGAGGCAAATGGTGGTCACACCAGATACTGACTGGTTTTCTGATCCACGCCCCTACCTTTTCTTTAAGGTATCTGTGACCAACAGATGCATATCTGTATTCCCAGTCATGTGAAATCCATAGATTAGGGCCTAATTTATTTATTTCAATTGACTGATTTCCTTACATGAACTGTAACTCAGTAAAATCTTTGAAATTGTTGTATGTTGCCTTTATATTTTTGTTCAATATAGAATACATAATTTGAAACAATCTGTGTACATAACAATTTGAAACAATCTGTGTAAATGTAAATGTGGTTAACGGTCTCCATAAACTAGCTAGATTTGAGAGAAATCACATTCTTCCTTCATTCCACTAGCCTACTTAATTAAACCCCTGGCTACTTACAGTAGAGCACAAAAAGTCAAAAGGAAACCTAACACATTCCAGGTAGGTATCAGTATTTTGTGAGGACAGGGTCAGAATATGGAGGAACTGCCAAAGAAAAGCTACCACTCGTCTCCATATTTACGTTTACATTTTAGTCATTTAGCAGACGCTTTTATCCAGAGCGACTTACAGGAGCAATTAGGGTTAAGTGCACATCCACAGATTTTTCACCTGTATGCACGCATGACTGTAAGTCGCTTTGGATAAAAGCGTCTGCTAAATGGCATATTATTATAATCACCCACGTGGGTATATGCTCCTAAAAACCAATGAGGAGATGGGAGAGGCGGGACTTGCAGCTCGTTGAGCTTCACACATAGAACCAAGTTCTATTTTAGCGCCTGGCCACGCAGACGCTCTTTGACGCACGTGAGCAGTGTGGGTGCAATGATTGCATAACATGTGTACATTTATTTTTGCAGCGCATGTGATGCGAGTGGTGTGGTCAGCATGTAACGAAAATACACACGCGTCCATTTAATTCTACAAAGTTATGCAAAATTCCCTATAGACCGATAAGCATGACCGGTCAAATGCATTTTCGGTGGCTAACGTCCCTAAAGTATACCCAAACTTCGATACTTGTTCGATACTAGAACATGAAAATGTAATTGTTACTTTCGGTAATTCTGTCACCGTGCCTGCTCCACTTCATTGCTAGCTCTAGCCTGCCATAAGGAAACACTCAACTCAATAAGAGTCTGGGCTGCATCACCACTTTTGCTGCACAGAAGTGAACACACTTGAATAATGCAACACGGCATGTAGAAATGTTGAAACTGCTAATTACTGTTCCCAAAACAATGTCCAGTACACGCTAGAACACTACAATGCAAGAACATACCGGTAGCTTCCAGTTTTGTAGGTTAACTTTCCTTGGTAGCCTACAGCTGAAGCCAACATCAATTCACTACCCTAGTACCATGTTTGTGATAATATGCGAAGCATAACGCAAAATATTGCTGACTACAAAGCTGATTGTCACCAAAAACTTGAGGGAACGGACTTTATGTGTGAATGAGACAGCGCACACATTTATATGCAAATGTTGTTTATCAGTACAATAAAATAATTCCCAAGTACAAGGTAAACAGATTGTTTTTCCATCTGTAGCCTCATGAAATCAGCCAAAACAAGCTCAATAACTAAATGCATTCACACACTCCTATTGAATATGCATTCACCTGTATCAGTGGTGTAGTGGTGCCAGGAGAAGTGGGTATACTCAAATTTTACAAAGAAATCCCTACCCACCCGCGTAGGAAAGACACCCTGTGTGAAAAATTCTATGAGAAACAGTGACATACACTCTGAATGACCTAAAATGATAAATCCCATATTGGTCTTTCACAGTCAGGCCAACCCAAGCTGTACTGTGCAAGTAGACCAATAGTAGGCTTACTAATGAAACAGATAAATGAGTGTCAGACTTTTGCTCTCAAAGTCTCACTTTTTTAATAGAAAATCAACAAAATGGGATGTTCATAACAATGCTTAAACCACATCAGGAGAGTCTGGGAAAATTCTAAGAAATTTAGATTTGAGTGTAGTTACCCCTTAATTCAAATGCACAGGCACCAAGCACTGTTGTTTGGTTAGTGGTGGTTCTGTAGCACATTAGATGGAGTTCGCAAAACAAAATGGCCACTGGATTGATGCAAATAATCATGATATCATTCTGCCAGGTAGGCATAGGCTACTTTGTAGCTAGTTAACATTTACAATTAAATCTTCTCCTTTCCCCCTTCTGATAACCAGGTGGCGAATCGTTATCTGTGGGACGATCGATCCCAAATTCATACAACCGGTAGGCCTAGGCTACATCCCAAAAAACGTTAAAAAGCAATGAGGCTCATGCAATAGATCAGAACGTTTAGCATAAAATGTTGATAAACTATTTCTTCACATTATATGCGCAGCAATACGCACAAGGCAGTAGACTATGTGCGAATGTTCATCCATAATGCAATTAGTGGAAAAGCACCCTTGTGAGGGGTTTCATGCGACCAAGATGAAAACATCGGGTACACATTTTTCAATTGCTAATATGACTAAGATTGTGCCTTTGGCTACTGGACAATGAAAGAAAGTTGATTTGAAAACCAATAGAACATGAGAGAGAAAGGCTACTGGTTTCAATGGCATATGGAAGTCTTTATAAAATAACTGCCTGCACGTTTGGTTGGATTTTGGCTAGGCTACTCTGAATGAAGATATCCCAAGACATGCCTCATAATGTAGTAAAACATTCAAAGTTTCAAACAATTAAGTATATGTTCTAAAAATGCATACTGCCTCCAGCTCATTGCAAAGTGGTGTGTGACGCGCTGAAGCCTGCCTAGTTGCCTATGCACTTGAATGGCAATTGGGAAGCGCACTTCAATTACCAGTTGAAAAATTAAAATAGTAGCTCTTTTTAAATCATGGCCATTGTTGTTGTTTTTTTACACACGATTGCCTTTAGAGTTGTCGCACAATGATAGGGCTTATTAAAGCACATTTCACTACAGCAGCAACAAACAGCTGTTCGAGCTGTATCAGCAGCTCTCGTGCTACAGCGACTGGTATTTCAATCAATGAATTGGCTAAAATGAATTATTTTGCAATATTTTTTTTTATATATATATTTTTAAATCGGCTTTTCATTTAATAATTTTTGCCAAATGTCGGCTATTACCGGCTAACGGAAACCCTGGTGTGTGTGTGTATACGGTGATGGCCTGGGGTTGAGCTACACCCCCCCCCCCTCCCTCCCCTTTAGTCTCCATCTCTCCTCCACCACAATCTCCATCCAGGGCTGAAGAGACAGTATACAATATACACCCCCCCCCCCCCCCCCCTTCTATTGACTCACCTAAAAGGAGCAGGGATAAACTCAGGCACTCCATTATCCCAGCTACCGACCCCCGACACATCTTGTTGGGGTATCTGGGGGCGTTCCAGAGGCCTGCCCAGTCACTGGGATGTAGGCCTACTGGGTGCAAAGTGGACGGGTGGCTGGACAGTGTGCGTGCGTGTGGCCAGTATCTTAACAGGGACCTAAGTGCTGCGAAGAAGTCATGCATGTGAAGGGAGCATAAACACAAGGTCACAAAGAGGGCCGGGACAAGGGGGCTGATGGTGGGGAAAGGCAGGAATCGCTCCCAGTCATTTCTTAAAAGCCCGGCCACACTCACTCGAGCACAGCACACACTAACTCCGGCTCTCAGGCCCTCTCTTTGCCAAATGAAGTCCGGCAGCAGCATTGAGGGATTGAGAGAGGAGGATGGGAGAGAGAGTCCTTAGCCTCACTGTGTGGTTATGGTAACACACAAATTAAAATCAGACAGGCAGACACTGCATGGGAGGGGCCACTGTCCGCTATTCACCATGATCCCAGATGGTGCCGTACACAACCCGGAATATGGTACACGCACTACCGCCTTGACCTAAACTACATATAGGCATTGGCATGCTTTCACGTGAGGCAGCCCATTTCACAATTTTGCACTGTGGGACTGGACTTGGGTATAGAGACCAATTGACTACAACAGGCCTATGTCAGAGAAAGGGGTGAACTCCAAATCCTATAGGGAAGAAATCACTATACTGAAATGAGTAACCACTATCCTATTCCCCCACCAGCCCCTATCGAAACTAGAGCAAGGCAGACTTGGATCCAAAATCCTGGGGCTAAAATACATAACACGCTTTTGATCAAGGACCTCGCGATACGTTATCATCACGATACTTAGGTGTCAATAAGATATGTATTGCGATTCTCATGATTCTATATGTATTGCGATTCTAATCGATACTGAGATTTTTTTGCCATTTGATGTTCCAAACATATTGCTCACTATATGTCTGCTGCAGAGAGACAAGAGAGAGCATGAGAAAATGGGTTTTGATCTGTGATGGAAATAAGTGCTGAAAACATCTTGGCTCACTATTTAAAAAGATGGAGAACAAGCTATAGGATGAAAAATACTGGTGTTTTTCCGCAGGTACAGCCGACTAAAGCTAACTAGGGATGTAACGATTCACAGCTATGCATCGGTCCCCGATTCAAATGTTTAAGATATGACTGCATCGGTTGCGGACCCCAAACCGATCCAAATGTAGCATGAAATCGGTCAGAGAAATCAATTCAAACGTTACAAATCACCGATTCACAACTTTTTTGTTGCTCATTTTACTTTCTTTCTACCTTCCGAAAATACCTATTTTGTGACAACTGATGCGTCCTCTCCTTCAGCGTCAAACTACGCATGTAACTGTTGACAGTCATCGATCTTCAAGTCATTCTGCATGCGAAACAACCCCAGGGAATATCAATAGCACAGTCAACTTGCACACTGTGCCCATCTTCGGCGCTGGCCAATGCAAGGTAGGCTGCCTGTTCCTGATCTTGCACAGCTATATATTCATTGGCTGTGTCATAGATAGTTTGTATATTATGAATATTGATACATTACTAGCTCAAACACAATCTGCAAAAATGACAAGTTAATTAGTGGGTGATGATTTCAGAACCAAAGAGGGGGGACAAATAACAGCCTACATTGCCCCTCCCCCCAATCTGATAGCGGTAGTCAAATCCAAAATGTTATTTGTCACATGCTTTGTAAACAGGCGTAGACTAACAGTGAAATGCTTACTTACGGGCCATTCCCAACAATGCAGAGAAAAAAAAAAAGAAATAGAAAAATAATAACAAAGAATAAATACAAGAGTAACGATAACTAGTGGGGTGGTAGATAGGGCTGCACGATTCATCAAATTCAGATCGAAATTACGATATTGACATGTGCAATATCCATATCGCAAGAGGCCGCGATTTTCTCCTTTCTTGGACACTCTAGTCTACGGTACCTCCTCCAATGAGATGCTCTAGACTCCATTCATTCGCTCTATACATGCACAGAGGATGCTGACCAATCACAAGCGGGCTCTCTCACTCTCTGCATGGCATGCTGGGCAACAGGAAAACCGATGTCAACCAAATGCAAGGGTTGTGCAAAATGTCCCTCAGAGTTGTGGTGACAACACAACACATTTATTCAATAACTTGAAGAACCATCCTCTACTTTAAGACGATTGCATGGTGAAAAAAGACAGCAGCAAAGACCCTCCGCCATAGCCGTCAGCCACCTACGTTAAAGGAAAGATCCACCCAAAATCATTAATTCCTTTAAATTGACAGTGTAAAATAACACTAATATGTGAGAACAATATTTTTTGTGCACACATTTTTAAATTTGGAGTTATAATAAGGTTGGTAGCAACTCGGAAAATCGTTGTGGAAATCTGTTGCAGCTCAAGTCGACTACGAAATCCACAATGCAATGCTCTCTCTATAGGCTGGCTAACTAGCAAACGTAGCTACACACAAGTCTAACATTCACAACGGCAGATATACTTTTGAGGAGATGGGAAACATTGCCCATGCTACGTCAATGGGCCGCACGGTGTATTCTGGGTGCTCTCCTTCAAGGAGTGAATGGGAGTCTATTGGGCGCTAGTTCAAAAACCCAATATATGCACAACTTTTGTCAACAAGAAGTACAACAGAAATCTTTTCAGAGATGTGAGATAATTAACTTGATATCTGTACTATCGTATAGCTTTGGAATCGTGATTGGAATATACACTACGGTCAAAAGTTTTAGAACACCTACTCATTCAAGGGTTTTTCTTTATTTTTACTATTTTCTACATTGTAGAATAATAGTAAAGACATCAAAACTATGAAATAGCACATATGGAATCATGTAGTAACCCAAAAAGTGTTAAACAAATCAAAATATATTTTATATTTGAGATTCTTCAAATAGCCACCCTTTGCCTTGATGACAGCTTTGCACACTCTTGGCATTCTCTCAACCAGCTTCAACTGGAATGCTTTTCCAACAGTCTTGAAGGAGTTCCCACATATGCTGAGCACTTGTTGGCTACTTTTCCTTCACTCTGCAGTCCGAGGGATTGTGGAGGCCAGGTCATCTGATGCAGCAATCCATCACTCTCCTTCTTGGTAAAATCGCCCTTACACAGCCTGGAGATGTGTTGGGTCATTGTCCTGTTGAAAAACAAATGATAGTCCCACTAAGCCCAAACCAGAGGGGATGGCGTATTGCTGCAGAATGCTGTGGTAGCCATGCTGGTTAAGTGTGCCTTGAATTCTAAATAAATCACAGACAGTGTCACCAGCAAAGCACCCCCACACATTAACACCTCCTCCTCCATGCTTTACGGTGGGAAATACACATGCGGAGATCATCCGTTCACCCACACCGCTTCTCACAAAGACACGGCGGTTGTAACCAAAAATCTCACATTTGGACTCCAGACCAAAGGACACATTTCCACCGGTCTAATGTCAATTGCTCGTCTTTCTTGGCCCAAGCAAGTCTCTTCTTATTATTGGTGTTCTTTAGTAGTGGTTTCTTTGCAGCAATTCGACCATGAAGGCCTGATTCACACAGTCACCTCTGAACAGTTAAGATGCAGAACTTATAGTTAGCATGCCAATAGAACAAACTCAACCACTGAATAAAGTTGGCTTGCCCTAGCTGGCTAGCTAGCACTACCTGGTTACTGGCTGTAGTCATGCTATCTAGTAGTAGCTATTGGAAGTAAGTTAGTCCCTCAACCTGCTCCAAGATTATATCTATATCTGCCGTTTCCATTAAACATGTCACAATGACATTGCGACGTTGCTTTTGTCGAATAAACCTTGGTCAATGGAAACCTGACTATTGAAAACCAGTTGCTAATGACATTACTCTGAATCCTTTAAAGGGGAGCTGTGGTATGATATCAAGACGAGTAGTGACAAGAGGAATTATTTACCCAGTCAGATATAGTGTAGTGACAAGAGGAATTATTTACCCAGGCAGATATAGTGTAGTGACAAGAGGAATTATTTACCCAGTTAGAGGCAAGAGACAGAACTAGTCTGTTTGGTAACATCGCTAATAGACCAGACTAACTAGAGGCAAGAGACAGAACTAGTCTGTTCGGTAACATCGCTAATAGACCAGACTCTAACTAGAGGCAAGAGACAGAACTAGTCTGTTTGGTAACATCGCTAATAGACCAGACACTAACTAGAGGCAAGAGACAGAACTAGTCTGTTTGGTAACATCGCTAACAGACCAGACACTAACTAAAGTCTATTAATCTAAAGTGGAAGTTGGGAGAGTTATGTTTGAGTGTTTCAGTGAAACGTGAGGGAGGCCCCGCTCTCTCGCTTTCCCAGATGCTTAGTTAATTTCCGATCTCCTTTGCATTATTGTAGCCTTTTCTGTAGCCTGTCAACTATGTGTCTGTCTATCCCTGTTCTCTCCTCTCCACACAGGCCATACAAACGCTTCACACGGCGTGGCTGCTGCCACTCTTATCTGGTGGTCCCTGCGCGCACGACCCACGTGGAGTTCCAGGTCTCCGGTAGCCTCTGGAACTGCCGTTCTGCGGCCAACAAGGCAGAGTTCATCTCAGCCTATGCCACCCTCCAGTCCCTCGACTTCTTGGCGCTGACGGAAACATGGATTACCACAGAAAACACTGCTACTCCTACTGCTCTTTCCTCGTCTGATCATGTGTTCTCGCATACCCCGAGAGCATCTGGTCAGCGCGGCGGTGGCACAGGAATCCTCATCTCTCCCAAGTGGACATTCTCTCTTTTCCCCCTGACCCATCTGTCTATCTCCTCATTTGAATTACATGCTGTCACAGTCACTAGCCCATTCAAGCTTAACATTCTTGTCATTTATCGCCCTCCAGGTTCCCTTGGAGAGTTCATCAATGAGCTTGACAAGTTCCTTTCCTAAGGATGGCTCACCCCTCACAGTTCTGGGTGACTTTAACCTCCCTACGTCTGCCTTTGACTCATTTCTCTCTGCCTCCTTTCCACTCCTTTCCTCTTTTGACCTCACCCTCACACCGCCCCCCCCCCCTACTCACAAGGCAGGCAATACGCTTGACCTCATCTTTACTAGATGCTGTTCTTCTACTAATCTCACTGCAACTCCCCTCTAAGTCTCCGACCACTACTTCGTATCCTTTTCTCTCTCGCTCTCCTCCAACACTACTCACTCTGCCCCTACTCAGATGGTAATGTGCCGTCGCAACCTTCGCTCTCTCTCTCCCGCTACTCTCTCCTCTTCCATCCTATCATCTCTTCCCTCTGCTAAATCCTTCTCCCTCCGATCTCCTGATTCTGCCTCCTCAACCCTCCTCTCCTCCCTCTCTGAATCTTTTGACTCTCTATGTCCCCTATCCTCCCCTCCTGCTCCGTGGCTTGACGATTCATTGCGAGCGCACAGAACAGGGCTCCGGGAAGCCGAGAGGAAATGGAGGAAAACTAGACTCCCTGCGGACCTGTCATCTTTCCACTCCCTCCTCTCTACATTCTCTTCCTCTGTTTCTGCTGCTAAAGCCACTTTCTACCACTCTAAATTTCAAGCCACTGCCTCTAACCCTAGGAAGCTCTTTGCCACCTTCTCCTCCCTGCTGAATCCTCCTCCTCCCCCTCCCTCCTCCCTCTGTGGATGACTTCGTCAACCATTTTGAAAAGAAGGTTGACGACATCCGATCCTCATTTATTAAGTCAGATGACACCGCTGGTCCTGCTCACACTTCCCTACCCTAAGCTTTGACTTCTTTCTCCTCTCTCTCCAGATGAAATCTTGCGACTTGTGATGGCCTCTCTTCTCCAGACCATTTCCGTAGACCTTCTGCCTTACCTCACCTCGCTCATCAACTCATCCTTGTCCGCTGGCTATGTCCCTTCCATCTTCAAGAAAGCGAGAGTTGCACCCCTCCTCAAAAAACCTACACTCGATCCCGCCGATGTCAACAACTACAGACCAGTATCCCTTCTTTCTTTTCTCTCCAAAACTCTTGAGCGTGCCGTCTATAGCCAACTCTCCTGCTATCTCTCTCAGAATGACCTTCTTGATCCAAACCAGTCAGGTTTCAAGACTGGTCATTCAACTGAGACTGCTCTTCTCTGTGTCACGGAGGCTCTCCGCACTGCTAAAGCTAACTCTCTCTCCTCTGCTCTTATCCTTCTAGACCTATCCGCTGCCTTTGATACTGTGAACCATCAGATCCTCCTCTCCACCCTCTCCGAGTTGGGCATCTCCGACGCGGCTCACTCTTGGATTGCGTCCTACCTGACAGGTCGCTCCTACCAGGTGGCGTGGCGAGAATCTGTCTCCGCACCACGTGCTCTCACCACTGGTGTCCCCCAGGGCTCAGTTCTAGGCCCTCTCCTATTCTCTCTATACATCAAGTCACTTGGCTCGGTCATATCCTCACATGGTCTCTCCTATCATTGCTACGCAGACGACACACAATTAATTGTCTCCTTTCCTCCTTCTGATAACAAGGTGGCGAATCGCATCTCTGCATGTCTGGCAGACATATCAGTGTGGATGTCGGATCACCACCTCAAGCTGAACCTCGGCAAGACGGAGCTGCTCTTCCTCCCGGAGAAGGACTGCCCGCTCCATGATCTCGCCATCACGGTTGACAACTCCGTTGTGTCCTCCTCCCAGAGTGCAAAGAACCTTGGCGTGACCCTGGACAACACCCTGTCGTTCTCCACTAACATCAAAGCGGTGACCCGATCCTGTAGGTTCATGCTCTACAACATTCGCAGAGTACGATCGTACCTTACACAGGAAGCGGCACAGGTCCTAATCCAGGCACTTGTCATCTCCCGTCCGGATTACTGCAACTCGCTGTTGGCTGGGCTCCCTGCCTGTGCCATTAAACCCCTACAACTCATCCAGAACGCTGCAGCCCGTCTGGTGTTCAACCTTCCCAAGTTCTCTCACGTCACCCGCTCCTCCGCACACGCCACTGGCTTCCAGTTGAAGCTTGCATCTGCTACAAGACCATGGTGCTTGCCTACGGAGCTGTGAGGGGAACGGCACCTCCTTACCTTCAGGCTCTGATCAGTCCCTACACCTAAACGAGGACATTGCGTTCTTCCACCTCTGGCCTGCTGGTCCCCATACCTCTGCGGAAGCACAGTTCCCGCTCAGCCCAGTCAAAACTGTTCGCTGCTCTGGCACCCCAATGGTGGAACAAGCTCTCTCACGACGCCAGGAGAGCGGAGACACTTGAAACCCTACCTCTTTAAGGAATACCTGGGATAGTATAAAAGTAATCCTTCTATCCCCCCCCCACAAAATATATAAAACAATTATAATAATAATAAAAAATAAAAATAATTGTAAAGTGGTTATCCCACTGGCTATTATAAGGTGAATGCACCAATTTGTAAGTCGCTCTGGATAAGAGCGTCTGCTAAATGATGTAAATGTAAACAGTTGATGTTGAGATGTGTGTGACTTGAACTACGTGAAGCATTTATTTGGGCTGCAATTTCTGAGGCTCGTAACTCTAATGAACATATCCTCTGCAGCAGAGGTAACTCTGGGTCTTCCATTCCTGTGGCAGTCCTCATGAGAGACAGTTTCATTATAGCGCTTGATGGTTTTTGCGACTGCACTTGAAGAAACTTTCAAAGTTCTTGAAATGTTCCGGATTGACTGACCTTCATGTCTTAAAGTAATGATGGACTGCTGTTTCGCTTTGCTTTTTTGAGCTGTTCTTGCCATAATACGGACTTGGTCTTTTACCAAATAGGGCTATCTTCTGTATACCACCCCTACCTTGTCACAACACAAGTGATTGGCTCAAACAAATTAACGAAAGAAATTCCACAAATTAACTTTTAACAAGGCACACCTGTTAATTGAAATGCATTCCAGGTGACTACCTCATGAAGCTGGTTGAGAGAATGCAAAGCGTGTGCAAAGCTGTCATCAAGGCAAAGGATGGCTATTTGAAGAATCTGAAATATAAAATATTTTGATTTGTTTAACACTTTATTGGTTACTACATGATTCCATGTGTTATTTCATAGTTTGATGTCTTCACTATTATTCTACAATGTAGAAAATAGTAAAAATAAAGAAAAACCCTTGAATGAGTAGGTGTGTCCAAACTTTTGACTAGTAGGGTATGTATGTATGCATGCGCGCATATACAGTGGGGAGAACAAGTATTTGATACACTGCCGATTTTGCAGGTTTTCCTACTTACAAAGCATGTAGAGGTCTGTAATTTTTATCATAGGTACACTTCAACTGTGAGAGACGGAATCTAAAACAAAAATCCAGAAAATCACATTGTATGATTTTTAAGTAATTCATTTGCATTTTATTGCATGACATAAGTATTTGATCACCTACCAACCAGTAAGAATTCCGGCTCTCACAGACCTGTTAGTTTTTCTTTAAGAAGCCCTCCTGTTCTCCACTCATTACCTGTATTAACTGCACCTGTTTGAACTCGTTACCTGTATAAAAGACACCTGTCCACACACTCAATCAAACAGACTCCAACCTCTCCACAATGGCCAAGACCAGAGAGCTGTGTAAGTACATCAGGGATAAAATTGTAGACCTGCACAAGGCTGGGATGGGCTACAGGACAATAGGCAAGCAGCTTGGTGAGAAGGCAACAACTGTTGGCGCAATTATTAGAAAATGGAAGAAGTTCAAGATGACGGTCAATCACCCTCGGTCTGGGGCTCCATGCAAGATCTCACCTCGTGGGGCATCAATGATCATGAGGAAGGTGAGGGATCAGCCCAGAACTACACGGCAGGACCTGGTCAATGACCTGAAGAGAGCTGGGACCACAGTCTCAAAGAAAACCATTAGTAACACACTACGCCGCCATGGATTAAAATCCTGCAGCGCACGCAAGGTCCCCCTGCTCAAGCCAGCGCATGTCCAGGCCCATCTGAAGTTTGCCAATGACCATCTGGATGATCCAGAGGAGGAATGGGAGAAGGTCATGTGGTCTGATGAGACAAAAATAGAGCTTTTTGGTCTAAACTCCACTCGCCGTGTTTGGAGGAAGAAGAAGGATGAGTACAACCCCAAGAACACCATACCAACCGTGAAGCATGGAGGTGGAAACATCATTCTTTGGGGATGCTTTTCTGTAAAGGGGACAGGACGACTGCACCGTATTGAGGGGAGGATGGATGGGGCCATGTATCGCGAGATCTTGGCCAACAACCTCCTTCCCTCAGTAAGAGCATTGAAGATGGGTCGTGGCTGGGTCTTCCAGGTTGACAACGACCCGAAACACACAGCCAGGGCAACTAAGGAGTGGCTCCGTAAGAAGCATCTCAAGGTCCTGGAGTGGCCTAGCCAGTCTCCAGACCTGAACCCAATAGAAAATCTTGGAGGGAGCTGAAAGTCCGTATTGCCCAGCGACAGCCCCGAAACCTGAAGGATCTGGAGAAGGTCTGTATGGAGGAGTGGGCCAAAATCCCTGCTGCAGTGTGTGCAAACTTGGTCAAGACCTACAGGAAACGTATGATCTCTGTAATTGCAAACAAAGGTTTCTGTACCAAATATTAAGTTCTACTTTTCTGATGTATCAAATACTTATGTCATGCAATAAAATGCAAATTAATTACTTAAAAATTATACAATGTGATTTTCTGGATTTTTGTTTTAGATTCCGTCTCTCACAGTTGAAGTGTACCTATGATAAAAATTACAGACCTCTATATGCTTTGTAAGTAGGAAAACCTGCAAAATCGGCAGTGTATCAAATACTTGTTCTCCCCACTGTATGTATGTATGTATACACACACACACACGTGTGTGTGTGTGTGTGTGTGTGTGTGTGTGTGTGTGTGTGTGTGTGTGTGTGTGTGTGTATATATATATATATATATATATACACATACATATACACACACACACACACACACACACACATATATATACACACACACACACACGTATATACTCATACATTATGTATACATACAGTGGGGAAGAAACGTATTTAGTCAGCCACCAATTGTGCAAGTTCTCCCACTTAAAAAGATGAGAGAGGCCTGTAACTTTCATCATAGGTACACGTCAACTATGTCAGACAAATTGAGGAAAAAAAATCCAGAAAATCACATTGTAGGATGTTTTATGAATTTATTTGCAAATTATGGTGGAAAATAAGTATTTGGTCACCTACAAACAAGCAAGATTTCTGGCTCTCACAGACCTGTAACTTCTTCTTTAAGAGGCTCCTCTGTCCTCCACTCGTTACCTGTATTAATGGCACCTGTTTGAACTTGTTATCAGTATAAAAGACACCTGTCCACAACCTCAAACAGTCACACGCCAAACTCCACTATGGCCAAGACCAAAGAGTTGTCAAAGGACACCAGAAACAAAATTGTAGACCTGCACCAGGCTGGGAAGACTAAATCTGCAATAGGTAAGCAGCTTGGTTTGAAGAAATCAACTGTGGGAGCAATTATTAGGAAATGGAAGACATACAAGACCACTGATAATCTCCCTCAATCTGGGGCTCCACGCAAGATCTCACCCCGTGGGGTCAAAATGATCACAAGAACGGTGAGCAAAAATCCCAGAACCACACGGGGGGACCTAGTGAATGACCTGCAGAGAGCTGGGACCAAAGTAACAAAGCCTACCATCAGTAACACACTACGCCACCAGGGACTCAAATCCTGCAGTGCCAGACATGTCCCCCTGCTTAAGCCAGTACATGTCCAGGCCCGTCTGAAGTTTGCTAGAGTGCATTTGGATGATCCAGAAGAGGATTGGGAGAATGTCATATGGTCAGATGAAACCAAAATAGAACTTTTTGGTAAAAACTCAACTCGTCGTGTTTAGAGGACAAAGAATGCTGAGTTGCATCCAAAGAACACCATACCTACTGTGAAGCATGGGGGTGGAAACATCATGCTTTGGGGCTGTTTTTCTGCAAAGGGACCAGGACGACTGATCCGTGTAAAGGAAAGAATGAATGGGGCCATGTATCGTGAGATTGAGTGAAAACCTCCTTCCATCAGCAAGGGCATTGAAGATGAAACGTGGCTGGGTCTTTCAGCATGACAATGATCCCAAACACACCGCCCGGGCAACGAAGGAGTGGCTTCGTAAGAAGCATTTCAAGGTCCTGGAGTGGCCTAGCCAGTCTCCAGATCTCAACCCCATAGAAAATCTTTGGAGGGAGTTGAAAGTCTGTGTTGCCCAGCGACAGCCCCAAAACATCACTGCTCTAGAGGAGATCTGCATGGAGGAATGGGCCAAAATACCAGCAACAGTGTGCAAAAACCTTGTGAAGACTTACAGAAAACGTTTGACCTGTGTCATTGCCAACAAAGGGTATATAACAAAGTATTGAGAAACTTTTGTTATTGACCAAATACTTATTTTCCACCATAATTTGCAAATAAATTCATAAGAAAATCCTACAATGTGATTTTCTGGATTTTTTTCTCATTTTGTCTGTCATAGTTGACGTGTACCTATGATGAAAATTACAGGCCTCTCTCATCTTTTTAAGTGGGATAACTTGCACAATTGGTGGCTGACTAAATACTTTTTTCCTCCACTGTATATATGCTACCGTTCAAAAGTTTGGGGTCACTTAGAAATGTCCTTGTTATCGAAAGAAAAGTAATTTTGTTGTCCATTAAAATAACATCAAATTGATCAGAAATACAGTGTAGACATTGTTAATGTTGTAAATGGCTATTGTAGCTGGAAACGGCTGATTTTTTATGGAATATCTACATAGGCCCATTATCAGCAACCATCAGTCCTGTGTTCCAATGGCATGTTGTGTTTGCTAATCCAAGTTTATCTTTTTAAAAGGCGACTCCGGGATGCTGACCTTCTAGGCAGGGTTGCAAAGAAAAAGCCATATCTCAGACTGGCCAATAAAAATAAAAGATTAAGATGGGCAGTCTGAGATATGGCTTTTTCTTTGCAACTCTGCCTAGAAGGTCAGCATCCCGGAGTCGCCTCTTCACTGTTGACGTTGAGACTGGTGTTTTGTGGGTACTATTTAATGACCCTGCCAGTTGAGGACCTGTGAGGCGCCTGTTTCTCAAACTAGACACTCGAATGTATTTGTCCTCTTGCTCAGTTGTGCACCGGGGCCTCCCAATCCTCTTTTTATTCTGGTTAGAGCCAGTTTGCGCTGTTCTGTGAAGGGAGTAGTACACAGCGTTGTACGAGATCTTCAGTTTCTTGGCAATTTCTCGCATGGAATTGCCTTCATTTCTCAGAACAAGAACAGACTGATGAGTTTCAGAAGAAAGTTCTTTGTTTCTGGCCATTTTGATCCTGTAATCGAACCCACAATTGCTGATGCTCCAGATACTCAACTAGTCTCAAGAAGGCCAGTTTTATTGCTTCTTTAATCAGCACAACAGTTTTCAGCGGTGCCAACATAATTGCAAAAGGGTTTTCTAATGATCAATTAGCCTTTTAAAATGATATTCCATAAAAAATTAGCAGTTTCCAGCTACAATAGCCATTTACAACATTAACAATGTCTACACTGTATTTCTGATCAAATTTTTTTTTTTTTTAAATGGACCAAAAAAATTGCTTCTAAGTGACCCCAAACTTTTGAATGGTAGTGAATGAATGAACAAACGTACGTACACATACACACACACACACACACATTCATACAGCTGTGGAAAAAAATTAAGAGACCACTGCACATTTTTCTTAAATCAGCATCTCTACACAGCCATTCCATTCCAGTGTCTGTTGAATTCCAACACAGGCACACCTCATTCTACTGAATTAGGTACTGATTAGGTGATCACATGAACCAAATCTTATTTAACGAGGAAAAGTATAAAAACCACTGCTGTGGTCATCACTATCCTCTTGCAATAGGACCAGAGGGATGGCAAAAACAGTGCTAATAGTACCTCAAAAGTAATATTAATCAAAAAGAACTATTGACCATGCCAAAAGAGTTGAAAAGGAAAGTTGAGTGAGGAAAAGAAGGGGTCAATTCTGGCTTTACTGGCAGAGGGATACAGTGAGCGTCAGGTTGCTTCAATCCTTAACATTTCAAAGATGGCAGTTCATATGAACAAGGTCAAGCAGCAGACATTGGGGACAACAAAGCTACAGACCGGCAGAGGGCAAAAACGACTCTACTGACCGGGATGACCGCCAATTCATTTGAATATCACTCAACAACCGTAGGATGACATCAAGTGACCTACAAAAAGAATGTCAAAACGGCAGCTGGGGTGAAGTGCACGGCGAGGACGGTTCGAAACAGGCTCCTAGGATCAGGCCTGAACTCGTGCAAAGCTAGAAAAAAGCCCTTCATCAATGAGAAGCAAAGAAGAGCCAGGCTGAAGTTTGCAAAAGACCATAAGGATTGGACCGTAGAGGACTGGAGTAAGGTCATCTTCTCTGATGAGTCCAATTTTCAGCTTTGCACCTGGTCGCCTAATGGTTAGGCGGAGACCTGGAGAGGCCTACAAGCCACAGTGTCTCGCACCCACTGTGAAATTTGGTGGAGGATCGGTGATGATCTGGGGGGTGCTTCAGCAAGGCTGGAATTGGGCAGATTTGTCTTTGTGAAGGACGCATGAATCAAGCCACGTACAAGGTTGTCCTGGAAGAAAACTTGCTTCCTTTTGCTCTGACATTGTTCCCCAACTCTGAGGATTGGTTTTTCCAGCAGGACAATGCGCCATGCCACAGCCAGGTCAATAAAGGTGTGGATGGAGGACCACCAGATCAAGACCCTGTCATGGCCAGACCAATCTCCAGACCTGAACCCCATTGAAAACTTCTGGAATGTGATCAAGAGGAAGATGGATGGTCACAAGCCATCAAACAAAGCGGAGCTGCTTGAATTTTTGCGCCAGGAGTGGCATAAAGGCACCCAACATCAATGTGAAAGACTGGTGGAGAGCATGCCAAGACGCATGAAAGCTGTGATTGAAAATCAGGGTTATTCCACCAAATATTGATTTCTGAACTCTTCCTAAGTTAAAACATTACTATTGTGTTGTTTAAAAATGAACATGAACTTATTTTCTTTGCATTATTCGAGGTCTGACAACACTGCATCTTTTTTGTTATTTTGACCAGTTGTCATTTTCTGCAAATAAATGCTCTAAATGACAATATTTTTTTATTTGGGAGAAATGTTGTCAGTAGATTAAAGAATAAAACAAATGTTATTTTTATCCAAACACATACCTATAAATAGTAAAACCAGAGAAACTGATAATTTTGCATTGGTCTCTTAATTTTTTCCGCAGCTGTATATATGTATATTTTTTTACAAACCAATACTTGGGACTCAAAATATCGATATATATCTTCCTAAATAATATTGCTTTATCTAAATATATACATTTTTGGGATAGGCTTCCTCTTATTCCTCTTACAGTCTAAATCCAAGATGGCGTAGCAGTGCGGTCGTGGTTTTATTCTGTGTCCTAGTGTAAATATCCAGTTTCTTGTTTTTTTTTGTCTATTTTGTATATATTTCTCAATTTTACTTTTCATTCTTTAACTAAATATACTTTCCTGCAACATGCCTCACCCAACGTGGAAAGGATTCTATTATTTCTTTATAACTTTCATCAAGAACCTTAAGCTGAAACTAGTCTAGCTGCAACTGAATGGCTACTTGCTATTAGTCACCGTTAGCGTCTTCACCATTGTCCGTGGCCGACACTATCCACCAGCCAGCTCTAGCCTGGACAATTCGTCGGCCAGTCTGCACAGCGTGCTATCGACCCAGAGCATATCGGACTTTCTGCCGGAATCACTGGACCCTAGCGCCGGATCACCGCAACCAGCTAGCTGCAACCTGTTGTTGGCTAATTACCATTGCCCCATAACAAGCACCAGTTAGCCTTGAGCTAGCCGCAGGCCCATCTCCCGGCTATCTACCTCTCTGTCAACCGGACGGGACCTCCTAGTGTTGACACTGAGCCCCGCCGATCCAACACGACTGGTTTGCCGACTAAATCGTCTGATGTGGTTTCAACAGGCTTCCCGTTGCGACGACTACGAAGATCCATCTGCTAGCCCCGGCCCGCTAGCACATGCAAACTACAACTGTGCTTCCTGCTAGCTGTGCTGAAGCACCAATTTGAACTGCTCTCGGACTCACATATTGCTGTTCACTGGACCTTATGATCACTCAGCTGCACAGCTGATGCCTGCTGGACTGTTCCTTTACACGGTACCCTGTCCTGTTTATTCTGTTTAGCCTCAGCCCAAACTTTATCGCCATTACCAGTTGTTGTCTTAGCTCTCTCTAATAACACCTGTGATTGCTTTATGCCTCTCTCCCATGTCAATATGCCTTGCCTATTGCTGTTTGGGTTAGTTCTTATTATACAATTTCACTGTAGAACCCCAAGTCCCTCTCAAACTGCCTCAAATAGTTCCTTTGTTTCACCCCCCATACACGCCGAGACCGGCTCCATCGGTGCCTCCAGTGATGCTATCTCTTTCATTGTTACCCAACGCTTAGGTTTACCTCAACTGTACTCATATCCTTCCATATCCTTTTCTGTACATAATGCCCTGAATCTTTTCTACAACGCCCGGAAATCTGCCCCCTTTATTCTCTGTACCCAACGCACTAGAAGACCAGTTCTTAAAGCCTTTAGTCGTATCCTTATTCTACTCCTCCTCTGTTCCTCTGGTGATGTAGAGGCTAACCCAGGCCCTGCAGCCCCCAGTATCACTCCTACTCCCCAGGAGCTATCATTTGTTGACTTCTGTAACCGTAAAAGCCTTGGTTTTCTGCACGTAAATATCAGAAGCCTCCTTCCTAAGTTTGAGTTATTCACTGCGTTAGCACACTCCGCCAACCCTGATGTTCTAGCAGTGTCTGAATCCTGGCTTAGGAAGGCCACCAAAAATTCTGAAATTTCCATCCCCAACTATAACATTTTCCGTCTAGATAGAACTGCCAAAGGGGGTGGAGTTGCAATCTACTGTAGAGATAGCCTGCAGAGCTCTATCATACTATCCAGGTCTGTGCCCAAACAGTTTGAGCTTCTACTTCTAAAAATCCACCTTTCCAGAAATAAGTCTCTCACTGTTGCCGCTTGCTACAGACCCCCTTCAGCCCCCAGCTGTGCCCTGGACACCATATGTGAATTGATTGCCCCCCATCTATCCTCAGAGTTCGTACTGCTTGGTGACCTACATTGGGATATGCTTAACAAGCACGGCCATCCTACAATCTAAACTAGATGCCCTCAATCTCACACAAATTATCAACGAACCTACCAGGTACAACCCTAAATCCGTAAACATGGGTACCTTCATAGATATCATCCTGACTAACTTACCCTCTAAATACACCTCCGCTGTCTTCAACCAGGATCTCAGCGATCACTGCCTTATTGCCTGCGTCCGTAACGGGTCCGCGGTCAAACGACCACCCTTCATCACTGTCAAACGCTCCCTAAAACACTTCAGCGAGCAGGCCTTCCTAATTGACCTGGCCCAGGTATCCTGGATGGATATAGATCTCATTCCGTCAGTAGAGGATGCCTGGTTGTTCTTTAAAAGTAATTTCCTCTCAATCTTAAATAAACATGCCCCATTCAAAAAATACAGAACTAAGAACAGATATAGCCCCTGGTTCTCCTCAGACTTGACCAGCACAAAAACATCCTGTGGCGTACTGCATTAGCATCAAATAGCCCCCCGCGATATGCAACTTTTCAGGGAAGTTAGGAACCAATATACACAAGCAGTTAGGAAAGCAAAGGCTAACTTTTTCAAACAGAAATTTGCATCCTGTAGCACTAAGTCCAAAACGTTTTGGGACACTGTAAAGTCCATGGAGAATAAGAGCACCTCCTCCCAGCTGCCCACTGCACTGAGGCTAGGAAACACTATCACCACCGATAAATCTACAATAATCGAGAATTTCAACAAGCATTTTGCTACGGCTGGCCATGCTTTCCACCTGGCTACCACTACCCAGGCCACCAGCTCTGCACCCTCCGCTGCATCTTGCCCATGCCCCCCCGCTTCTCCTTCACACAAATCCAGACAGCTGATGTTCTGAAAGAGCTGCAAAATCTGGACCCCTACAAATCATCTGGGCTAGACAATCTGGACCCTTTCTTTCTAAAACTAGCCGCCGAAATTGTCGCAACCCCTATTACTAGCCTGTTCAACCTCTCTTTCGTAACGTCTGAGATCCCCAGAGATTGGAAAGCTGCCGCAGTCATCCCCCTCTTCAAAGGGGGTGACACTCTAGATCCAAACTGTTACTGACCCATATCCATCCTGCCCTGCCTTTCGAAAGTTTTTGAAAGCCAAGTTAACAAACAGATCACCGACCATTTCGAATCCCACCGTACCTTCTCCGCTATGCAATCCGGTTTCCGAGCTGGTCATGGGTGCACTTCAGCCATGCTCAAGGTCCTAAACGATATTATAACCGCGATCGATAATAGACAGTACTGTGCAGCCGTCTTCATCGACCTGGCCAAGGCTTTCGACTCTGTCAACCACCACATTCTTATTGACAGACTAAATAGCCTTGGTTTCTCAAATGACTGCCTCGCCTGGTTCACCAACTACTTCTCAGATTGAACTCTGTGTGTCAAATCGGAGGGCCTGTTGTCTGGACCTATGGCAGTCTATGGGGGTGCCACAGGGTTAAATTATTGGGCCGACTCTTTTCTCTGTGTATATCAATGATGTCACTCTTGCTGCTGGTGACTCTCAGATCCACCTCTACGCAGACGACACCATTCTGTATACATCTGGCCCTTCATTGGACACTGTGT
Source organism: Coregonus lavaretus (assembly GCF_964263955.1). Classification (NCBI taxonomy): domain Eukaryota; kingdom Metazoa; phylum Chordata; class Actinopteri; order Salmoniformes; family Salmonidae; genus Coregonus; species Coregonus lavaretus. The sequence goes on from NC_140009.1 coordinate 22,802,375, forward strand.
TAACAAACCTCCAAACGAGCTTCAATGCCATACAACACTCCTTCAGTAGCCTCCAACTGCTCTTAAACACTAGTAAAACTAAATGCATGCTCTTCAACCGAACGCTGCTTGCACCCACCCACCCGACTAGAATCACTACTCTCGACGGGTCTGACCTAGAGTATGTGGACAACTACAAATACCTAGGTGTCTGGTTAGACTGTAAACTCTCCTTCCAGACTCACATTAAGAATATCCAATCCAAAGTTAAATCTAGAATCGGTTTCCTATTTCGCAACAAAGCCTCCTTCACTCATGCTGCCAAACATGCCCTCGTAAAACTGACTATCCTACCGATCCTTGACTTCGTCAATGTCATTTACAAAATAGCATCCAACACTCTACTCAGCAAATTGGATGTAGTCTATCACAGTGCCATCCGTTTTGTCTCCAAAGCCCCATATACTACCCACCACTGTGACCTGTACGCTCTTGTTGGCTGGTCCTCACTACATATTCGTCGCCAAACACACTGGCTCCAGGCCATCTATAAATCACTGCTAGGCAAATCCCCGCCTTATCTTAGCTCATTTGTCACCATAGCAACACCCACCCGTAGTATGCGCTCCAGCAGGTATATCTCACTGGTCATCCCCAAAGCCAACACCTCCTTTGGCCGCCATTCCTTCCAGTTCTCTGCTGCCAATGACTGGAACAAATTGCAAAAATCTCTTAAGCTGGAGACACTTATCTCCCTCACTAACTTTAAGCATCAGTTGTCAGAGCACCTTACCGATCACTGCACCTGTACACAGCCCATCTGATATTAGCCCACCCAACTACCTCATCCCTATATTGTTATTTATTTTGCTCATTTGCACCTCAGTATCTCTATTTGCACATCATCTCTTGCACATCTATCATTCCAGTGTTAATACTAATTGTAATTATTTTGCACTATAGCCTATTTATTGCCTTACCTCCATAACTTGCTACATTTGCACACACTGTATATATATTTTCTGTGGTATTTTTGACTTTATGTTTTGTTTGACCCCATATGTAACTCTGTGTTGTTGTTTTTATCGCACTGCTTTGCTTTATCTTGGCCAGGTCGCAGTTGTAAATGAGAACTTGTTCTCAACTGGCTTACCTGGTTAAATAAAGGTGAAATAAAAATAAATAAAATAAAATATTTGGGAGTTGCCTGTATAAATCTATATATTCAGAGTTGCCTCTGCAATATATACTAGGCCTAGACTACAGTATCAGCACTTCTACCAATGCTGGTAGCCTCACTAACGGTGAATCAGATTTCTTTGTGACTGCTTGCCCCAAATATAACTTTACTCATTCACTTAATAATTAATTGACTGAGAGTCTTGATGCTGTTCCGTCAGAGCTGACTAGACAGATACAATTGAGAACATAACATTAAAGATGGTCACAATGCTTGAACTTGTGTACACGTTGACACAAGGGACCAACACAAGTATCCTTTCAATGTATTATTATTATTACTAGTGACGTGAATGACATTGAAGTCATTAAGTCAGGACCTCAGGGCTGATTGATTGTTGGGGATAGAGGGAGGGGATAGGTTGGCCATCATAAAAGGTCCCACTCTGAGGACACTAGCATCAGGACACCATATATTCTGTCTACACAAAAGCATTTCCACCTCAGCAGCTACATGCATATGGCAACTAATGCCCTTGTAAATTCCTTGACAACTGGGTCGACGACCCCCACTACGGTTAGAAATTTGGCTTCGGTAAACAAGCATTCTCTGCTGTCGAACCGTGGGGCTGACTTCAGAACGGATCTGGGGAGGTTAACGCACTGGTGCAATTCAATTAAAGGATTAATTAAACAGAGCACTACACTTAAATCTATGTCCAAGCAAGTCCAACATACGACAGCACACATACTGCATATTTAGGCACACGTTTGTTATATGATGCACATGCATAGAAAAGCTGTCCATCCTCAGTCAGTTACTAGAAGGTTGGCGTTATTTCTATTAGGCCTAACTTTGAAAATACTGATGGCTTTTGAAATTGCCTAAATGCACAAAAGCAATGGCATACAATTATGTTTTTAGTTATCAATGCAACCTCTGCTTTCTGTGGGGAATGCCTGAAGATAGACACCACATTGATGGGAGTAGCAGTAAAGTTTAATTGATTGATTCGTGAAACATACCATGATGCCACAAGTTCAATGAAAACACCCAACTAGCTCCCACAAGCGTGGCATAACCGGAGAGGAGTATATTTCCTTTTTTTTTTTTTTTTTTTTACAAATTTCTCTCAGGTGGCCATACTTGTATACAACCACAATACGGAGATGAATACACTGATAACTATGACCATGTCACCATCAGGCCTTCCCGTCATTGTAAAGTGGAGTTTTGGGAGCTTTACCACCCAAAACTGAGTCATTAAAGTAAAGATGAATTCATTTTGAATGTTATATGGTTTTTGTGCATCTCTGAGCAATGTTCTATCAATTCTCAGGGTTATTTCATGTTTTATTGTGTATTTGAGCTATTGCCATTCAAGCAGGCAGAAATACACTACATGACCAAAAGTATGTGGACACCTGCCCCCAAAATCATGGGCATTAATATGGAGTTGGTCCCCCCTTTACTGCTATAACAGCCTCCACTCTTCTGGGAAGGCTTTCCACTAGATGTCGGAACATTGCTGCGGGGACTTGCTTCCATTCAGCCACAAGAGCATTAGTGAGGTCGGGCACTGATGTTGAGCGATTAGGCCTGGCTTGCAGTCGGTGTTAGAATTGTTCGATGGGGTCAGGGCTCTGTGAAGGCCAGTCAGGTTCTTCCACACCGATCTCAACAAACCATTTCTGTATTGACCTCGCTTTGACCAAACTGTTGCCACAAAGTTGGAAGCACAGAATCGACTAGAATGTCATTGTATGCTGTAGTGTTAAGATTTCCCTTCACTGGAACTAAGGGGCCTAGCACGAACCATGAAAAATGATTTCTCCTCCACCAAACTTTACAGTTGGCACTATGCATTGGGGCAGGTAGCGTTCCCCTGGCATTCCGCCAAACCCAGATTCGTCCATCGGACTGCCAGATGGTAAAGCGTGATTCATCACTCCAGAGAACGCGTTTCCACTGCTCCAGAGTCCAATGGAAATTCATTTCATGAAGCTCCCGACAAGCAGTTATTGTGCTGACGTTGCTTCCAGAGGCAGTTTGGAACTCGGTAGTGAGTGTTGCAACCGAGGACAGATGATTTTTAGGTGCTACGCGCTTCAGCACTCGGCGGCCCCGTTCTGTGAGCTTGTGTGGCCTACCACTTCGCGGCTGAGCCGTTGTTGCTCCTAGATATTTCACCTTCACAATAACAGCACTTACAGTTGACCGGGGCAGCTCTAGCAGGGCAGAAATTTGACAAACATACTTGTTGGAAAGGTGGCATCCTATGACGATGCCACGTTGAAAGTCACTGAGCTCTTCAGTAAGGCCATTCTACTGCCAATGTTTGTCTATGGAGATTGCATGGCTGTGTGCTCAATTTTATACACCCGTCAGCATACTTTTGTATGTATAGTGTACATCTGGTATGACGAGTTTCATACCGGTTGTATTTCTGCCTGCTTGAACAACAAATAGTTAAAATACACAAGAAAACATTAAATAACTCTGGGAATCAATATAACGTCGCTCAGAGAAGCACAAAAACTACATAATATTCTAAATAAATTAATCTTTCCTTTAAAAGAAACGGAGCTGTGGGAGTGTCCGTAACCCTTCACCTGCCCTCTAGGACCTAAATTCTCAGGCATCCCTCCGCTCAGCAGCCTGGTAGGCCCACCCTTGGCCTCCCCCGCCTTGCAGCAGCATCCCGGAGCATGAGTTGAGTCAAACAGGTTCCACAGGATAGCGCCCGTGCTGGCAGATTTACTCCAAATGCCACGGCGTGAAGACAGTCATTAAGAGAGGATTAGGGGAAAACAGTCAAAGCTCATGGTAACAGCCAGACCTGTCTGACATAGACAGACAACACAACTCAACCCCCTTTTACATCCAAATATACATCAACAAAGGTATAGTTTGTGCTTGTGACATTTGCCCAAATAGCTTTCCCATATAAGAAAAAATAAGGGAACAAAAAAAAAACGGGTCAAGCTTGCCCAAAGCCAAAAGCATGACTTTGTTTAAAAAGCAAAATACACTCCTTTGATTGCATTAATATATTTACCCCTACCCCGCTCTCTCGCCCTGATTCCAAAAAGAGAGGAACATGTGTGTGAAGAGTCACATGACTGCCAGTCAGTCCTTTTTACTCCAGCGACTTACTGTGTCTCTTTGTCTGTCATATAAAAACTCACTCCCTGCCTGCCTTCCTGTCAGAGACTCTGAATTCTGGTTTGGTCACATTTCCCTCCGGGCAGTCAAATCTATCAGGCAGAATGTAAATAGAAAGCAAGGGGCCTTTATTCTAAGAAGCAGAGCCCTGAGGTTCCCCATGCAAAGTGCTGTTTTAGGTTGACAGGACTCCATAGCATAGCAGTGGAACGACCGACGACATAGGAGTAGAGGGGTCACTAACAGTCCTGTCGCCACTCACTTTGACTATTCAAAACATAGTGGCCCACAGCCGTGCAGTCATCCCTGATAAGCCGCGGCCATACAGCATGGACCTTCATTCAAACTAGCTGGTGAGCGGGACAGTTAACACAACAGCCTGGTGTATGGCTAAACGAAACTACGTGGCTTAGATTTACCTGGGGTTATCCCACACATTGGGAGCACTAGCAATTCAAATGGAATAGGAAACGTATTGACAAAGGACATGTTTGTCTTCAGGCAAAACACAGGACAGAAATGCAGATTACGTAGCCGACAGTTAACATGATATAACACAAGGTAGTAGTCACACTAGTCAATCTAGTAAATCTGTCAGCTTTCAGTCACTGGACATTCCATAAATCAGCTGTAAGAACAACCACAGACACCTAGGATGCCCAGTATAACCAGGGTGTGCTTCTCTCAGGGCACACCCCACAGAACTGGCCTTGTCATACAGCAGAGAGAAAGAAAAAAAGAGGAGAAAGAGAGCGAGAACGAGCGAGCGATTGGTTGAAGAGTGAAGAACCTCCCGACAGTTTTTTCTTTCTTTCTCTAGTCAGGAACAGAAAGAAAAACTAACTCCGCGCAGGTGTTTCTTTCACGCCTGCTACGTTAGGTTGGCCGTGTTGTGACCCTTCTGAGAATAGCAGGAGGAGGGAGGAGAGGGATTGAGGGAGTGAGTGCAAAAGAGTGGGTGGTACTTGAGAGAGATACTCGACTGCATAGAATCTCAGAATCATTAGCACCGGTGGAAACTGATCAGATTTGTCTACAGGACAGACGGCTAACCTTTGAACCCTAAAGTAAAGACGGGCAGTCAACCTGCACTGCAGGTGGGGTTGAGGAGGGGGTAGGGCCACAAGCAAGGAAAAGGATTTGTCTGGGAAATCTATTGGGATGACATGGTTCCGGCTGTATGGCCGATGAAGCAAGTGAGACCAATATTAGCAGTCAAACAGCTGCTGCCTGTCCTGGGTGATCTTGTACGACTGTGCTAAAATGATGGAGTGAGGAACATGGAGGACAGAAAGACACAGCAGGAGAGAATAGTCTAGTTTGACAGGAAACGTCTGCTCATGAGCGGCGTTCCGCCTACCGAGGGATGTTAATGTCTGTTAAGGGTTTCTCAACCCCAAGTACTGGGATGCTAAGTTAAAGGTCCAATACAGACATTTTTATCTTCAAATCAAAATATTTCTGGGTAACAATTAAGTACTTTGTGATTGTTTTCAATTCAAATGGTCAAAAAGAAACAAAAATAGCTTCTTAGCAAAGAGCAATTTCTCAAGCAAGATTTTTGCTAGGACTGTCTGGGAGTGGTCTGAGTGGGGTGGGGAAAACAGAAAACTGGCTGTTATTGACAGAGGTTTGGAACGCTCTTTCTTATTGGTCTATTAACTAATTTATGTCACCAGGCAGGCCAAAACTCCATCCCACTACAACAGGCTGAAATTGAAGGCCGTCTTTTCAAACACAGCTTACACTAAAAGGGCATTATCATTTTCACAATATTATTCCAACCTCAGTGTGGAAATATATATAAAACACAGGAGGGAAAAAAAACTGCACTGCACTGGGCCCTTAAATATTGCCCCAGTAAGAACATATTCTTAAAGGTAGACTCAGCTAAATGACATTGCCACGAGCAGCACAGCAGATATTGAGACGAGCGAGATGCAAGACTTTACTCTCACATAGTCACAGAGTATCTGAACATGTGCACGGGTTCGCTTCACACTGTTACAGCATGGGAACCACGGGACCAAAACAGTGGAGAAGTTGAGCATCACGCGTCAATGCTCTTAGTTGTTGCGGAAATTGACCCACTATGCTGTTTACTTTCTGCATATACAGCAAATTATACCAATATTTGTATGTTTTTTCTTTTAATTTGATCAGTGTCATTGTTATTAAACGTAAAGAACACAAATGCTATGACAACTCGCAATATAGCTATATATCCTAATTCAACACCTCTATGGTAAAATGAAGGGTGTAGGTAAGTAAGAAACCAACAATTCACTGACAGATGATCCCATCTAGTCTGGCTGTGGCAGCCACAGTCATAACAACAGGGCAGGCATGTTATTGTAATAGTAAGAAATTCCATATGGCTAAAAGCAGGATCATAGGAAAATCAGCACTATCACTGACCAAACCCCATAATCCTAAAAGCTGAAATCCAAAAACTCTAAGATGTTAATCCCATTCATACCCTGCGCTCACAGAGAAATCCAGTGGGATGAAAATCTGTATAAAACAAAACAAATATCCCCCCTGGTTCACAAAGGAAAGATAATTCAGCTCATCCCCTGATAGTGATGCTCATCCCAGTGTAATCTCTCAGGTGCACAAGTTAGGCCAGGGGGCCAAATGCCGCTCAGACACATTCTGATTTTGCTTCTGGGACTTGATTGTCAAGGCGAACAGTGTGTATGACAGTCATCTGAAGTGTCAACTCTGCTAGTCTGAGAGACACTGACTGAAGTCTCCATGTAAGGCACTATATGTATAAATGTGCTCCCTGTTCACCCTCCTGGACATTGTGAGAAATGTGTTACAGAGTGGCCCAGTTCCTGCCAGACGTCAACACAAGGCAGCAGATCGTGTAAGGTTACAGCAGGGTCGCAGTCGCATAAAATGAAGTGCACATTGACATGAGTGAAAGTATTTTTTGGCAACAACTTACTTGAGACTGACACTGAATAGGGGGTCGTAGTGTGTAAATGTGTGCAAAGCACCTTCTCATGTTCTACTGCCGGTGTGTGGGGTTGTGAGTGGTGTGGTGTTCTGACCTGTAAGCAAGTAATGGAATGAGAGCTATGACATGAGAGAGCCTGGAGGCCTGAATACTGTAGTCACTGATTAGACTCAATCACACTTGCATGATGAGAGAAACCACAGTGGAGCTCAGATTCCTGTGAGTAAGACTGAGAAATTAGGTGACGACTATTCCAGGACTGCAGGAAAGTCACTCACTCTCATGGCACAGCCATAAAAGTGAATACATACTTCAATCTGCTCGATGGCCAGTACTGTGTAGAGGTGTAGACAGGTTGGGAGGATTCACAAATATATGTTCAAGTGCATCAAAACAAATGAAAACCGTATCCACGTTCAGCAAATAATATCCTACAACTTTGAGAGACAGGCACTCCTAACTGCTAAAAATAGGTTTAGTTATGGAGTGGGCCAATGCCTCTATTGAAAGTAATAGGATATTTTACAAATCAGTGTCCACAAATCCTTACAATGCCCTTTTCATCCATGATGAGTGCCAACACTACTTGTTTTGCTCCAAGTCACATGAAGTTCTTTAAGTCAAAAAATACATGAAGGGTAGCCTATAATCAAAATGTGACAAGTACACAGAAACAGCAAGTATTATCGTTTCATTTGGATTACATTTTTATCAAATGCAAGATAAAATATTGTTCCTGAACAACAAGTTGGCTAATCAGTACAAAAACCTATTAATCTTTATATCTTAAATTGTTACCTTGATACATACCCTCGAATGTGAGCTGCCATATACTCGTACTACGTTAATACTGTACATCAAAATGAAACATACAGTTGTATTGGAATAATACGGATTTAAAAACAATGTTCAAACTTGAAATAAATCTCATTCATATGAAGAACTACCAAATCGCCAGTGCTTTTGTGTACTAAGCAAAATAACATTTTAATACATATTTGTACATGTAGACAGAAGATTCCTGAATTTAGCTGCTCACTTGCTAATATCCACCAATGTTGTCCCACACCCGTCCACCAATGTTGTCCCATATCTCACTCTATAAACACCGGTTTCAATTTTATATAATTTTAATCATTTATACATAATTCAGAAACTCGTATATTTAATATTTACTAACAAGTCTATTTATTAACTAAAATGATCGATATCTATTATGGTACCCCTGAATCCAGTCGATGCTGGGCTGCTGTCTTTCAGTCCGAAAAAAGGCTTTGAACGCCATCTTGTACATTGCAGCTGCTTGGGCCCTGAATACAGGAACCCATTCATTCAAGGAGGGACGCGGACTAGCAAGATAAATTCATCTTTGTGAACCAGCAATTACAAATAGCCCTTTTGAAAGACGGAACATGTTTAACGTGACAAAGATATTACGGAACATCAAATAACTATATGGGAAAACCGAACCTACAGACTCCATTTATTGTCTCCTGTTGTAACAAATCTGCTAGTTATTTCAACCCGCGTTCGACAATGGCAACATTGTTGCTACTCGTTCTCAACATTCTGTGACAGAATGTCTGGTTCGATAGAACTGAAAGCACCGTTCGCGCGTTTAAATTGTTTGCCGCTTGTAATGTTGACATAAAAATTCCCCTCCCGTCACTTTCTTTTCAGTTCTAGCTAGAAACTAACAGGATTAGCTGCTTCCTCGTTACCCATTTCCTCAAATCTACTCCATGAAAGACCATTCACACTGGAGCGGCCAGAGAGGTATGGCTATTAGGTGTAACCACTTGTACAGTAAAACCTATGGCCAGGTTGAACAGATTGTAGAAATCCAATTAACGTTAATTTACTTTCTCTGTATATCATTACATTCAGAGGTTCAAATTAAGGCCAATCAAATGCTGCCGGCCCGTACACTAATAAAGTAGCAAGCTGGCTAAACATACTACTTAGCAATATAGGTGGCTGGTTTATGCAATAGCTCTTCATACATTATACATTTACGTCATTTAGCAGACGCTCTTATCTAGAGCGACTTACACTTAGTGAGTGCACACATTTTTCATACTATAGACACGGGATTGTTGCTGCTTTTAGTTGTATATTAAGGCCATAATCCAGTACCACCATAGTTGTCATGCCAGATATGATTTAGCTAGCTAACTGTAACGCGAGCTAATTTAGTGGTTGGCTGACATAATGGCTTTTCAGCGAATGACAACCTAAACAGATTGCTAGCAAACTAGGCGATAATGTTAGGCTGGACACATTCGAAACCGAATGTCCTAACAGCAGCTAGCTCCATCTTGGTTGGCAACTGTTGGCAGGCTCACACGCCCAATCGGAAACATGTCCAAGCGTCTTGCTAACTGCAAACGTAGGCTGTAGAATGGCTTTCTATACCGTCTCCGTCTGTGGTATGGACTACGAAATAGTGGGGGGTGGTGCACTGGTAGCTAATTAGCTAGCTGTTGGCTCCAGTGATGTTGAAGTAGTCTCCCTCTATTACCACCTAACGTTACTTGCTACAGTTGTATTATAAACAAATCCTCTATGGATTATATTACCACTTAATCCTTGGTAAAATACAAAATTAGATGCATTAAGACGTTATGCATCACCATCTATGACATTTGGTAGAATTTAGTTAACTAAATTAGTATTTTAGATGGTTGGCTGTAGCTAATTTGATAACTACCTAGCTAGTCATCTAGGAATGTCAACCAACGTCGAACACATTCATCTTTATTTACAAAATCCAATTAGACTGAATCTGTTAGATGCGTGACATACAGTGTAACTCAAATTCAGACGTTGACAGTTTTAACTAGCTTTAACTTGTGATCTTACGAATACAAGCTAACTTCCACTAGCTTTGAGGTTTACATTTAGCTGCCAGGTAGCCCACTCACTGGTATTGCAAAACCTAAGCCACGGCAAATCGCACAAACCGCACCAGATAAAACAAAAAACTTTGCATAAAAGTTATATACTGTGACTACCTACGACCACAACTCAAATGAGTACAACATCTAATAATTTAAAGTGAATGTATTGTGTATTACCAACTAGCTACCTACCCCCACCTAGTTAGCTTCAACCAGCGAGTCACTCAACCCAATTTAACCCCTTCCGCCTGTCTTCCTAGCTAGCCATCTCAGACAATGTTAGTTACAGAAGTACAGTAGTAAGCTACGTCTTTAGATAAATACGTTGCCATTAATGCGTCCCAATTCATAACTAACTTACCTGTTTTCAGTCGAGGGTATCCGTTGTTTATATCGCATTGACCATAAACAGCGAAGATCTACTCCTCTCCACCTAGCTAGCACACAGACTAGAGCTAGCAAGCTATCGAGGAGTGGCACTCCCCGAACAGAGAATTTCGATCCGCCAAGAGGATACACACCGGCACAAAGATGAGGAAATGTTCACCCTACTAAACCAACGCGTTGTGGAAAAACAATGCGTTTGAGAGTCTAGGGATGCTCTTCTAATTCACAACAGTCTCGTTCCAATCTTCTAACTATCCTTCTTGCCTTTCCCACCGTCGTTCCCCAATCACCAGTATCTCAAACGCTTTCCCCGGCCATCAAACAGCAGAGATGGGCGCGGTAACCCTGCTCTCAGCTCTGGGAAACCCCACGTTACGGCTGCGTCATAACGCACGGCAAAGGGTCGTTGTCGATTAAAAAAATATGAAAAATTGGTGGATTTGCTACAGAATTCATGTAACCTAATACTAGAAAACTAGCCCGCTTCAAAATATTGTATTTTCATATTTTTGTTTGTACTCCCTTGAAAATCCATTCCTGAACCTTATAGCATTTTTGTGATAAAACAAACATACAAGATAGGCTTCTACTAGACAACCACCAGTATACTCTAGTGTAAAGTAATAGGGTACTGCTAGGCAATTTGGATAATTTAGGGAACTAGTCAATAAATGCTCTGGCTGGACAACAAATTGTGTTGTAATGATTTGGTTGTATTCTGATTTCAGCTATATAGTTGTTGTGCATACAGAGCTCTCCCTTGCCCTCCATTTGGCAAATCTGACCATAACTCTATTCTCCTGATTCCTACTTACACGCAAAAACGAAAACAGGAAGTACCAGTGACACGCTCAATACAGAAGTGGTCCGATGAAGCGGATGCTAAGATACAGGACTGTTTCGCTAGCACAGACTGGAATATGTTCTGTGATTCATCTGATGACATTGAGGAATTTACCACATCAGTCACCAGCTTCATTACCAAGTGCATCGACAACATCATCCCCACAGTGACCGTACGTACATATCCCAACCAGAAGCCATGGATTACAGGCAACATCCGCACTGAGCTAAAGCTGCCGCTTTCAAGGAGCGGGACATCAATCCAGACGCTTATAAGAAATCCTGCTACGCCCCCCGACAAACCATCAAACAGGCAAAGCGTCAATACAGGACCAAGAACGAATCCTACTACACCAACTCAGGCACTCCTCTGATGTGGCACGGCTTGAAAACTATCATGGATTACAAAGGGAAACACAGGCGCGAGCTGTCCAGTGATGCAAGCCTACCAGACGAGCTAAATACCTTCTATGCTCGCTTCGAGGCAAGCAACACTGAACCATGCACGAGAGCACCAGCTGTTCCAGACGACTATGTGATCTCGCTCTCCATAGCCGATGTGAGTATGACCTTTAAACAGGTTAACATTCACAAGGCCGCAGGGTCAGACGGATTACCAGGACGCGTACTCAGAGCATGCGCTGACCAGCTGGCAAGTGTCTTCACTGACATTTTCAACCTCTCCCTGACCCAGTCTGTAATACCTACATGTTTCAAGCAGACCACCATAGTCCCTGTGCCCAAGAATGCCAAGGTAACCTGTCTAAATGACTATCGCCCGTAGCACTCACATCTGTAGCCATGAAATGCTTGGAAAGGCTGGTCATGGCTCACATCAACACCATCATTCCAGCACCCTGGACCCACTCCAATTCGCATAACACCCCAACTGATTCACAGATGACATAATCTCTATTTCTCCCCACACTGCAATTTTCCACCTGGACAAAAGGAACACCTACGTGAGAATGCTGTTCATTGACTACAGCTCAGCGTTCAACACCGCCACGTTGAGTGAGAAAGTTATAGAGGCATAAATATCATACCCCTCAAAAAATGCTAACCTTGCCTGTAATGGTGAGAGGTTGTGGTCCTCTGTAGCTCAGCTGGTAGAGCACGGCGCTTGTAACGCCAAGGTAGTGGGTTCAATCCTCGGGACCACCCATACACAAAAATGTATGCACGCATGACTGTAAGTCGCTTTGGATAAAAGCGTCTGCTAAATGGCATATTATTATTATTATTATTATTATTATTATTATTATTATTATTATTATTAGGTTAGCATGTCTTGGGGGTATGATATTTGTGCCTCTAACTTTCTCACTCGTCATTCACAATTCATTCAGGATTATCCGTAATCATGGCAGCATCCACATTAATGTAGAAGTGTTTAGAAACATTCTTATTTACAATAAAAGTGAATCCAAAATGACAATACATTATTTACCATTCATTTCTAGTGGACACAAAATAATCTGAAACACAACCAAAACAAACAGCTGGATGTAGTCATTGCGTGCTACTTTAATACACATATACGTGAATTTGTCCCAATACTTTTGGTCCCCTAATGGGGAGACTATGTACAAGAAGTGCTGTAATTTCTTAACGGTTCACCCTATATGGATGAGAATACCCTAAAATTAAAGCTGACAGTCTGCACTTTAACCACATAGTCATTGTATCATCCAAAGTGCTGGAGTACTGGGCCAAAACAACAAAAAATGTGTCACTGTCCCAATACTTTTGGAGCTCATTGTATTACCTCAATTACCTCAACTACCTCGTACCCCTGCACATTGACTCGGTACCGGTACTGCTTGTATATAGCCTCGTTATTGTTATTTTATTGTGTTACTATTTCCTTTAGTTTTGTTCTCATTTGCTAATAGTTATTTATTTTCTTACTTTTTAACTCTGCATTGTTGGTAAAGGGCTCGTAAGTAAGCATTTCACGGTAGAGTCTACACCTGGCGCATGTGACAAATACAATTTTATTTGTGTTGGGTCAGACTCGGATAGCTGTTATTTGATAGGGCATAGATTAGTGGAGGCTCACCACCTCCACATTTGTTATCCAAAGTAGGTCTACAGGTGATGGTCATCATAACCTAGGCAAATTCATATGTTCACGGTTCACGATAAACACACAAAAGTCGTCTAAAATTACCTTGTCAACTTTAATAGAGAAAACAGAAGTACCAGTGAAAACAAAAATTGTCAGGGGACCTAGCTATCCCAGCTCTGTCTGTAGGGGAAAATATCAGTCTACACAGAGACAGCAGATCATTATCACCAGCAGGCAGCAGCTAGTGTTTGTGTGATAGCGCTCAGAGGAAGGGCTGATGCTCAGTGGGTTAAGATGTTACTTAGAGACCTGGAACACAATATCCCCTCGTCCATTACCCAGGGGAGAGAGAGCCTCTGCCCTCCCACAGTGTGACCCTCTGGCGGGGAGACAGGAGCATCAACAAATCCATCTCCAGGAGCTCAAGTTCATTAAGATCAACAATACTTCTGTATAACCAGGTGTCGTCTACTACCCTACCCAGTCTCTGGGGTTGGTCTGCTGTGCATTGCAGACAGGAGAATTTAATTAGCAAATGCTTCATTCTAGTAAATCATAAAATAACATTTTGCTAGTAGCTCGAGACAGAGCAATGCTAATCATGTAAAGCTATACTAATTATGTTCTGAGAATATAAAATGCATCCTACCCATGCATCAGAATTCTCTAGAGTCCTGTTACAGGTGAGGATTGTGTGTGTGCGCATGTGTGTGTGTGTTACATTGGCAGGCACAGACAGTCCTTCTACCAGGTCAAATCAAACGTTATTTGTCACATGCGCCGAATACATCAGGTGTAGACTTTACTGTGAAATGCTTACTTATGAGCCCTTTCCCAACAATGCAGAGCTGAAAAGTAATACAAATTTGCACAAAATAAAAAAGTAAATAGTAACACAATAAAATAACAATAACGAGACTATACAGTATACAAGGAGTACCGGTACCGAGTCAATGTGCAGTGCAGGGGTACGAGGTAGTTGAGGTAATTGAGGTAATATGGACATGTAGGTAGGGGGAAAAGTGAATAGGCAATAAGGATAGATAATATACAGAGTAGCAGCAGTGTATGTGAAAGTGTGTCTATGTGTGAGTGAATATGCATGTGTGTTTTGTGTGTGTACGTGTGTGTTGCAGTGTGACTGTAGTATGTGTGAGTGTGTGGGTAGAGCCCAGTGAGTGTGCATAAAGCCTGTGCAAGAAAGTCAGTAAAATAAAAAATTGTGGGGGCCAATGCAAATAGTCAGGGTAGCTATTTGATTAACTGTTCAGCAGTCTTATGGCTTGGGGGTAGAAGCTGTTCAGGAGCCTTTTGGTCCCAGACTTGGCGCTCCGGTGCCGCTTGCCGTGCGATAGGAGGGGACTAAGCACGCATCCCTGAGGGGCCCCCGTGCTGAGGGTCAGCGTGGCGGATGTGTTGTTGCCTACCCTCGCCAGCTGGGGGCTGCCCATCAGGAAGTCCAGGATCCAGTTACAGAGGGAGGTGTTCAGTCCCAGGGTTCTTAGCTTAGTGATGAGCTTGGAGGGCACTATAGGCTGAACGTTTAGCGCTGTAGTCAATGAACAGCATTCTCATATAAGTGTTCCTTATGTCCAGGTGGGGCAGTGTGGATTGTGTCATCTGTGGATCTGTTGGGGCGATATGCGAATTGGAGGGGGTCCTGGGTGTCTGGGATGATGGTGTTAATGTGAGCCATGACCATTATTTCAAAGAATTTCATGGCTACAGATGTGAGTGCTACGGGATAGTCATTTAGACAGGTTACCTTGGCGTTCTTGGGCACAGGGACTATGGTGGTCTGCTTGAAACATGTAGGTATTACAGACTGGGTCAGGGAGAGATTGAAAATGTCAGTGAAGACACTTGCCAGCTGGTCAGCGCATGCTCTGAGTATGCATCCTGGTAATCCGTCTGAATATTAACCTGTTTAAAGGTCTTACTCACATCGGCTACGTAGAGTGTGATTACAAAGCCGTCCGGAACAGCTAGTACTCTCATGCATGGTTCTGTGTTGATAGCCTCGAAGCGAGAATAGAAAGCATTTAGCTCGTCTGGTAGGCTCGCGTCACTGGGCAGCTCGAGGCTGGGTTTCCGTTTGTAATCCGTGATAATTTGCAAGCCCTGCCACATCCGACGAGGGTCAGAGCCGGTGTAGTAGGATTCAATCTTAGTCCTGTATTGACGCTTTGCCTGTTTGATGGTTCGTCGGAGGGCATAGCGGGATTTCTTATAAGCGTCCGGATTAGTGTCCTGCTCCTTGAAAGTGGCAGCTCTAGCCTTTAGCTCAGTGCGGATATTGCCTGTAATCCATGGCTTCTGGTTGGGATATGTACGCATGATTACTGTGGGGATGATGTTTTCGATGCACTTATTAATTAAGACGGTGACTGATGTGGTAAACTCCTCAATGCCATCAGATGAATCCTGGAACATATTCCAGTCTGTGCTAGCGAAACCGTCGTGTAGCTTAGCATCACCTTCATCAGACCACTTCCGTACTGTGCATCACTGGTACTTCTTGTTTGAGTGTTTGCTTGTAAGCAGGAATCAGGAGGATAGAGTTAAGGTCAGATTTGCCAAATGGAGGGTGAGTAGGAGCTTTGTGTGTGGAGTAAAGGTAATCAAGAGTTTTTTCGCCTAGTTTCACAGGTGACATACTGCTAGAAATTAGGTAAGACAGATTTAAGTTTTCCTGCATTAAACTCCCCAGCCACTAGGAGCGCCGACTCTGGGTAAATATTTTCTTGTTTGCTTATGGCCCTATACAGATTGTTGAGTGTGGTCTTAGCGCCAGCATCGGTTTGTGGTGGTAAATAGACAGCTACGAGTAATATAGATGAAAACTCTCTTGGTAAATAATATGGTCTACAGCTCATGAGGTATTCTAACTCTTAATATGAGAGATCGCACACCAGCTGTTGTTCTGTTGTCTAGAAGCTCTTTTCGGTGATAGGAAACAACGGCGGAAACATTATGTACAAAAAAGTTACAATCCGCACAAAAAAACACACAAAATTCCCTATCTATCTATCACCTGACTTTACACATCTTTGCAATTTCCTCACTTTTGAGGCCTGAAAGCACAATGACAATACACAGCTCTGTGCTCCCAGAGATGACATCTGCACACTGATCTCTCTACTATCATAGGGGCCACTAGTGGTATTTACGGACATTTTCAATCTCTCCCTATACCAGTCTGTTGTCCCCATTTGCTTCAAAATGTCCACCATTGTTCCTGTACCCAAGAAAGCGAAGGTAACTGAACTAAATGAGTATCGACCCGTAGCATGCTCTTCTGTCATCATTAAGTGGTTTGAGAGGCTAGTTAAGGATCATATCACCTCCACCTTACCCAACACCCTAGATCCACTACAATTTGCATACCGCCCCAACAGATCCACGGACCACGCAATCGCCATTGCATTGCACACTGTCCTATCCCACCTGGAGAAGAGAAATACCTATGTTAGAATGCTGTTCATCGACTACAGCTCAACCTTCAACACCATAGTGCCCTCCAAGCTCATCACTAAGCTCAGGGCCCTGGGTCAGGACCCATCCCTGTGCAACTGGGTCCTAGACTTCCTGACCTCAAGTGATGGAGGTAGGCAACAACACCTCCACCACGCTGATCCTCAACACGGGGGCCCCACAGGGGTGTGTGCTCAGCCCCCTCCTGTACTCCCTGTTTACCCATGACTGCGTGGCCACGCACGTCTCCAACTCAATCATCAAGTTTTCTGACGACAACAGTGGTAGGCCTGATTACCAACAACGACAAGACAGCCTACAGAGAGGAAGTGAGAGCCCTGACGGAGTGGTGCCAGAAAAATAACCTCTCCCTTAACGTCAACAAAACTAAGCTGATCATGGCCTATAGGAGACAGCAGAGAGAGCACGCCCCCATCTAGAGACAGGACCGCAGTGGAGAAGGTCAAAAGCTTCAAGTTCGTCAGCGTGCACATCACTGAGGACCTGAAATGGTCCCATCACACCGAAAGCGTGGTGAACAAGGCACAACAGTGCCAGGAGGCTGAAGAAATTTGGCTTGGCCCCTAAGACCCTCATGAACTTCTACAGATGCACCATCGAGAGCATCCTGTCGAGCTGTATTACCGTATGGTATGGCAATTGCACCGCCCGCAACCGCAGCGCTCTCCAGAGTGAGGTGCGGTCAGCTCAACGTATCATCGGGGGCACACTGCCTGCCCTCCAGGACATCTACAGCACCCGGTGTCACAGGAAGGCCTTAGCCACCCGAGCCACGGCCTGTTCTCTCCGCTACCATCTACAAGGCAGAGACAGTACAAGTGCATCAAAGCTGGGACCGAGAGACTGAATAACAGCTTCTATCTCCAGGCCATCAGACTGATAAACAATCACGACTAGCCAGCCTCCACCCAGTACCCTGCCCTAAAGCTCAGACACTGTCAATAGCTGGCTACCTCCCGGTACTCTACCCTGCACCTTAGAGACTGCTGCCACATGTACATAGAGTCACTGGACAAGGGTCACTTTTATAATGTTTACATACTGTTTTACCCCACTTTATAATTTATGTATGTATATACTGTATTCTAGTCATGGCCTATACTATATAACTAATGCTATACACACCTTTTCTATTCACATACTGTCCATACACACCATTCACATACATATATATTTATGTACTGTGTATTTAAAGACTGTATTCTCAACATAGCTCATGCTAATATTTCTACTACTGTACATTGCATTTTAGTTACACTGTTTATACACACTGCATATGTATTTATATACAGGATTTTTGACATAGCTCACTGTAATATACTGCTGTACATATCATTCTTAGTATATCTTGTGTAAATTCATCTGGTGTATATACATGTAGATTGCATTTGGAATACTGTTACAGTGCTATTTGGGTTGTTAATTGGATTCGTTCCAACATTTCTTGATTGTTGTTGATTATTTATTGGTTATTTTTTGGGGGGTACTTGTTTGACATTAAATTGCATTGTTAGGAGCAAATAACATAAGCATTTCGCTGCACCAACCCTGTTCCTGGAGAGCTACCTTCCTGTAGGTTTTTCACTCCAACCCTACTCCACCTCATACTAGTAATTAGTTGGTTGATAAGCTGAACTAGGTTAGTTACAACTGGGGTTGGAGTGAAAACCTACAGGAGCGTAGCTCTCCAGGAACAGGGTTGGAGAGCCCTGTGCTATAAAATCTGCTAGTAAACTGTGTACTCGACCTAGAAACTTAGATTTGAACAGGATGCATACCCCAGTCAGCCTGGACCATTTCTATGTCATTATTGCAGTTATGAGGGTTATTGGGTCAGTGACGTGTTTATTCTATTACAATAGTATGTGTATATCTTTGGATTGACAAAAAACTGTGTGTGTGTGTATGTATTGCAGACATTTGAGTGGATACTTCTGTAAAATATACACCTTGTGGAGTGTGTAGAGCAGAGGTAGGCAACCCTGTTCTTGGAGTCCTGTACTGCAGGATTTTGTTCCAACTAGTCATCCACCACACCCGACCAACTGAGCTAAATGATCAGTTCAGTGATTGCCTAAATTCTACACACCTGGTCTTCCAGGTCGGTTTAATCAAAAACATGAAGTGCCTGCGGCACTCCAGGACCAAGGTTGCCTACCCATGGTGTAGAGACTGTTATCTATAAAGCCAACACCTCGGAGTTAAGTTGGTGGCTGGTTCCAGAGGGACCCATCTGCACAGCCCAACCCCATTTCAGCTAGACCTGAGAGCTGGTGAGATTTAGTTGCCCTGGATACACTGTGTCTGCATTCATGTGTTGTGAAGCTAATGCCATGTGCCCCAGGGAACCTTTTCCAAGATTGTCTGACTTGCATCTGCCTTTGACAATAGGCTGTAAGAGAAAGCCTCAGTGTACTATCTATCCATTTTTTAGGAAACATGTTTATAGAAAGATGTATCAAAGATTGTTTTCTAATCACAAGAAAGTAATGTATCATGCCGATATCTTTATTTTTTAGCTGCACATAGACTCTTTACAACCAGAAACGTCAGTTTAGAAATTCCCTTTATTAAGTCACTAATCTCATCTGTGTCATGTTTATAATAGGCATACTGTAAAATGTTAGTGGACTCTACACTTGGAAATTGTTTCCACCCAGTGGCGCAAGACAGTAACTGCTTCTATTCATTGTCAGTCTTGGTATCCTGGCCCTTCACATCTTCAATGTACGTTTCAGAAAAATGCATGGCAATTCCCTCTCCCTTACACTTACACACCACCATACAAATACACTAACGCTCACAACTCCACTGATTAGAGAAAACAAGTAGTAGCAGTATCATATGGTATTAGTGGAGATCAGACAACAAATCAGATTAGAAAAGGGCAAAATGGCAACAAAAATATGATCTCATACGTTTAATAAAACGGGTGACATTACATTAAACTAAGCTCATAATGACCTTTCTTTTTATAGCCACGTTGGGATGCACTAATCTGATCTAGTGTAATCTGCTTCAATCTCTGATAAATGCTTACCACATGTATCTATCTGAACGGATGGTTCCTATTGGCCCATCCATAGCATCTGCTGTTCCTATAAAAGAGCCTTGCCACATGTTTATACTCTTTCTAGTATGTGTTGTAGCTGCGCTGTCCAGTATGTAATGACAGACATGCATGTTCAATTGTGAATTCATGAATAGGAATATATCCTGCTCATTACGTTGTCAAAGCCTTGTTATAAGTAACTTGGCAAATTCTTATATTACAAGTGACAAATTCTTATTACAGAGATACACTGAGTATACAAAACATTAAGAACACATGCTCTTTCCATGACATAGACTGACCAGGTGAAAGCTATGTTCCCATATTGATGTCACTTGTTAAATCCACTTCAATCAGTGTAGATGAAGTGGAGGAGACAGGTTAAATAATTTCTATGCCTTGAGACAATTGAGACATGGATTGTGTATGTGTGCCATTCAGAGGGTGAATGGGCAAGAAAAAATATTTAAGTGCCTTTGAACGGGGTATGGTAGCAACGTTGCTGGGTTTTTCACGCTCAACAGTTTCCCGTGTGTATCAAGAATGGTCCACCACCCAAAGAACATTCAGCCAACTTGACACAACTGTGGGAAGCATTGGAGTCAACATCGGACAGCATTCCTGTGGAACGCTTTCGACACCTTGTAGAGTCCATGCCCTGACGAATTGAGGCTGTTCTGAGGGCAAAAGGGGGTGCAACTCAATATTAGGTGTTCTTAATGTTTGGTATACTCAGCGTATACACTATTCTAATTGAGTACATATACTGGATCTTGCAACAGTGGTAGAACTGATCAGAGAGTAGGCTACATATATTGACTACACTACAGTATGAGGCAGGCAGGGAGGGATGTGTACTTGCAGTGGTCTGGACTTATTCTCCAAATAAGTTATACCCCATTCACTCTTTGACAACCTAGCTTACTGCATACATTTTTACTACATCGAATGCTCTATGTACTGTTGCTATATAGTTAACACTAACACATACTGTAGGTCAGGGTTCTTCAATTCCGGTCCTGGAGGGCCGAAACACCTCTGTTTATCATCCTCTCCTTCTAATCAGGGGCTAATTCAGACCTGGGACACCAGGTGAGTGCAATTAACTGCCAGGTAGAAATAAAAAACAGAAGTGTTTCGGCCCTCCAGGACCGGAATTGAAGAACCCTGCTGTAGGTGGTAAGTACACATACAGTGAGGGAAAAAAGTATTTGATCCCCTGCTGATTTTGTACATTTGCCCACTGACAAAGAAATGATCAGTCTATAATTTTAATGGTAGGTTTATTGGAACAGTGAGAGACAGAATAACAACAAAAAAATCCAGAGAAACGCATGTCAAAAATGTTATAAATTGATTTGCATTTTAATGAGGGAAATAAGTATTTGACCCCTCTCAATCAGAAAGATTTCTGTCTCTCAGGTGTCTTTTATACAGGTAACGAGCTGAGATTAGAAGCACACTGGTCATCCCCAAAGCCAACACCTCCTTTGGCCGCCATTCCTTCCAGTTCTCTGCTGCCAATGACTGAAACGAACTGCAAAAATCTCTGAAGCTGGAGACTCTTATCTCCCTCACTAACTTTAAGCATCAGTTGTCAGAGCACCTTACCGATCACTGCACCTGTACACAGCCCTTCTGAAATTAGCCCACTCAACTACCTCATCCCCATATTGTTATTTACTCTGCTCATTTGCACCCCAGTATCTCTATCATCTCTTGCACATCTATCATTCCAGTGTTAATACTAATTGTAATTATTTTGCACTATGGCCTATTTATTGCCTTCCCTCCATAACTTGCTACATTTGCACACACTGTATATATATTTTCTGTGGTATTTTTGACTTTATGTTTTGTTTTACCCCATATGTAACTCTGTGTTGTTTTTATCGCACTGCTTTGCTTTATCTTGGCCAGGTCGCAGTTGTAAATGAGAACTTGTTCTCAACTGGCTTACCTGGTTAAATAAAGGTGAAAAAAAAAAAAACACTCTTAAAGGGAGTGCTCCTAATCTCAGCTTGTTACCTGTATAAAAGACACCTGTCCACAGAAGCAATCAATCAATCAGATTCCAAACTCTCCACCATGGCCAAGACCAAAGAGCTCTCCAAGGATGTCAGGGACAAGATTGTAGACCTACACAAGGCTGGAATGGGCTACAAGACCATCGCCAAGCAGCTTGGTGAGAAGGTGACAACAGTTGGTGTGATTATTCGCAAATGGAAGAAACACAAAATAACTGTCAATCTCTCTCGGCCTGGGGCTCCATGCAAGATCTCACCTCGTGGAGTTGCAATGATCATGAGAACGGTGAGGAATCAGCCCAGAACTACACGGGAGGATCTTGTCAATGATCTCAAGGCAGCTGGGACCATAGTCACAAAGAAAACAATTGGTAACACACTACGCCGTGAAGGACTGAAATCCTGCAGCGCCCGCAAGGTCCCCCTGCTCAAGAAAGCACATATACATGCCCGTCTGAAGTTTGCCAATGAACATCTGAATGATTCAGAGGAGAACTGGGTGAAAGTGTTGTGGTCAGATGAGACCAAAATGGAGCTCTTCGGCATCAACTCGCCGTGTTTGGAGGAGGAGGAATGCTGCCTATGACCCCAAGAACACCATCCCCACCGTCAAACATGGAGGTAGAAACATTATGCTTTGGGGGTGTTTTTCTGCTAAGGGGACAGGACAACTTCACTGCATCAAAGGGACGATGGACGGGGCCATGTACCGTCAAATCTTGGGTGAGAACCTCCTTCCCTCAGCCAGGGCATTGAAAATGGGTCGTGGATAGGTATTCCAGCATGACAATGACCCAAAACACACGGCCAAGCAACAAAAGAGTGGCTCAAGAAGAAGAACATTAAGGTCCTGGAGTGGCCTAGCCAGTCTCCAGACCTTAATCCCATAGAAAATCTGTGGAGGGAGCTGAAGGTTCGAGTTGCCAAACGTCAGGCTCGAAACCTTAATGACTTGGAGAAGATCTGCAAAGAGGAGTGGGAAAAAATCCCTCCTGAGATGTGTGCAAACCTGGTGGCCAACTACAAGAAACGTCTGACCTCTGTGATTGCCAACAAGGGTTTTGCCACCAAGTACTAAGTCATGTTTTGCAGAGGAGTCAAATACTTATTTCCCTCATTAAAATGCAAATCAATTTATAACATTTTTGACATGCGTTTTTCCGGATTGTTCAAATAAACGTACCATTAAAATGATAGACAGATCATGTCTTTGTCAGTGGGCAAATACTTTTTTCCCTCACTGTACTGTATCTCAGTATATTGTTGTATTCTGCCCCCTGGTGGTGAAACCAACCTAGAACGGGCTATCATCTAATTCTAACTTGAGTTTGAGACAGTAATGATCAAGGCTTATTGACAGTTTTTTTGCTGATAAAATAACCCATATCCATATAACTTGTTCACAAAGTGCCTTAAAAATTATGCTTTTAAACATTTCATATTATTTCCAATAAGTACCATGACAACAAAGGGACATTTTGTCCACACTCATATATTACTCTAAAGTATTTAAACAATATTTAAACATCTAACAATTAGTTCATTTTGTCTTCCTGCAGTCCCACCTGAAGTGTTCTTTGTCTTTGGTTAGTGTGTGTGTGAAGTGTTTTAAATGTTTGCATATTGGTTAGTGTGTGTGTGAAGTGTTCTATATGTTTGCATATTGGTTAGTGTGTGTGTGAGTGAAGTGTTCTATGTGTTTACATATTGGTTACTATGTTTGTGAAGGCTCTTGACTGGCTCTGGATGCCAAGGCCAGCAGGGTGACACTGTATACCTCTGTCTCGTCTCCTCTCAGGGTGAGGGGCGCACACACCTGCACCACCTCATTCGGCTGAAATCACACATACAGACGCACACACCGACACAGACACACACAATCAGATTTAAATCAACAATCAGTGGAGGATATACAGTGCATGTGCAAATACAATAAGAGGAAAATATACATTTAGTAATGTAGAAAGCCACATGAAGGAACAGGAAGTGTAGTTTGTACGTTCTCTTCACACTGAGACTTTGTAATACATATGGACTCTTTTTGTATGCAGTTATGGCTTCACTTGATTTGCAAATTTTCTTTGGTGACTGAAGTATGTCAAAACAAAAAACGACCATCCTATGCATATCTAAGGGAGTGAAATAACTAAAACTCTATTATACAGAATACCTTGACAGCTTGCGGTGTCTAGTACAGGGCTCTCCACTCTGGATGTGGAAAGCTACCGTACTGTAGGTTGTCACTCCAACCCTAACCTAGCACATCTGATTCTAATAATTAGCTGGTTGTTAAACTGTATCAGGTTAGTTACCCTGATTGATAATATATCTGAATGGGTGGCGAACATTACACTATACTGCACAACAGAGCAGTGTTTCTCAATCCATTCCCGGGGGACCACTAGAGTGTGCACATTTTTGTTATAACCCAGAGCTAACACACCTGATTCAACTAATCAAGGGCTTGGTGATGAGTTCATAAATTGAATCCGGTGTGGAATTGCTGCTGGGCTAGAACAAAAATGTGGCCACCTTGAGAAACACTGTCCTAAAGTACAGGTAATGGTATGGATAAACACCATTCTAGATCTGTCCATTCAGGAGATTAATGCCAATTCAATTCATGAATTGAAAAACTTTCAGCCACATTTTCCTCATGAGATTATTTTCAATGGATGAATTGAATTAAACCCAACCCCACGTATACGGTGCATTCATGATGAGGCTTTGAGACGGCTGTCGCACCTTAAGGCCACTAGGAGGAGTCCAGATCACAGTGATGGTGCGTCTGTGGCCGGCGTCCACCGTGCCCCTGGTCGGCTCCACACTGAAGCCCCTCTGTTGCAGCGCCTGAAGCCCCTCCCAGCTGAACTCCACGTTCTGGACATGGACGGGGGAGGGCAAATTTCACAACATAGGTAAGGTCAACACAGAAGTAGAGAGGAGAGGGAGGAGAAGTCGTGTTGTGGTCATGCGGTCCGATTGTATACTCTTCTCCCCTAAATGTTCAGTTGCTCACTCCATCTCATGGAATTAAAAGCATGGGATCTTTGTCAGAAATATGGTGGAAACTAACTCCCTAGCCCACGCTTACACGAATCCACTGCTTTTGAATCCATGAGAGGGAGTGAATGAGGGGAGTGGTACACACTTTGGGAAGACAGGGAGAAAATCGGGCCGCAGCCAATGTTAGGATCTCCAAATGAATCTGAACTCATCCTAATGACGTTATTTCAACTAGATTTCAATCTGTTTTAATTATGTTATTTAAATAAGATTTCAAGCTGTTTGTAACTACATTATTTTAACCAGATTTCAACCTGTTTGTAATGACGTTATTTAATCCAGATTTCAACCTGTTTCGTAATTATGTAATTTCAACAAGATTCCAACCTGTTTATAATGACATAATTTCAACCACATTTTTACCTGTTTGTAATGATGTTATTTAAAACCGATTTCACCCTGTTTGTAAGGCTGCTGCTGCTGCAACCAGTGAGCTAGCTGTGACCCTGGTCGTGTGCATGTGTGTGTGTTTACTTTATTTAAAGTGAGGATGTTGTAGCCAAAAGTCTCCAGAAGAAGTCTACCCCCTTGTCTTTGAATTGTAATGAACAGCATTAGTATAAGTATTAGCGTTAGCATTAGCCTACCTTCTTGGCCACAGGCTGTGTGGAGCAGATGCAGCCCACCTCCAGCTCTCTGACCGCTGGGCTCATGGCCCCCTCTCTGTAGACCCCTCTGAGGGTGAGCAGCACAGGCAGAGGGGGCTTCTCACAGTCTACTACAGGGAGAAGAGAACAAATCAAAAATCTAATACAATTATATTTGTCACATGCTTCGTAAACAACAGACAGTAGACTAACAGCGAAATGCTTACTTAGGGGTCCTTTTGCAACAATGCAGAGTTAAAGATTAACTCATTAAAACAAAATATATAGTGACATGAGGAATAAATACCAGTGAATAACAAATAACAATAACAAGTAAAAATAACATGGCTATATACAGGGAGTACCAGTACCGAGTCGATGTGCAGGGGTATGAGGTACTTGAGGTAGCTATGTACATATAGGTAGGGGTAAAGTGACTAGGCAACAGGATAGATAATAGACAGGTAGCAGCAGCGTGTGAAAGTGTGTGTGTGTGTGTGAGAAAGTGTGTGTGCACATGTTATGTGTGTGTGGGCGTATGTTGTGTGTGTGTGTGTGTGTGAGAAAGTGTGTGAGAAAGTGTGTGCACATGTTGTGTGTGTGTGGGCGTATGTTGTGTGTGTGTGTTGGGGTGTCAGTATGAGTATGTGGGAGTGTGTGGGTAGAGTCCAGTGTGTGTGCATAGTCAGTGCAAGAGAGTTAGTGCAAAAAAGGGTCAATGCAGGTAGTCCGGGTAGCCAATTTATTAGCTATTTAGCAGTCTTGTTTAGCTTGGGGGTAGAAGATGTTCAGGGTCCTGTTCGTTCCAGACCTTGTGGTAGCATTTCATGGCTATAGATGTGAGTTTTACGGGGAGACAGTCATTTAGACAGGTTACCTTGGCGTTCTTGGGCACAGGGACTATGGTGGTCTGCTTGAAACATGTAGGTATTACAGACTGGGTCAGGGAGAGATTGAAATTGTCAGTGAAGACACTTGCCAGCTGGTCAGCGCATGCTCTGTATGCATCCTGGTAATCCGTCTGAATATTAACCTGTTTAAAGGTCTTACTCACATCGGCTACGGAGAGCGTGATTACACAGCTGTCCGGAACAGCTAGTACTCATGCATGGTTTAGTGTTGCTTGCCTAGAAGCAAGCATAGAAGGCATTTAGCTCGTCTGTAGGCTTGCATTGCTGGGCAACCCGCGGATGGGTTTCCCTTTGTAATCTGTGATAGTTTGTAAGCCCTGCCACATCCGTCGAGCGTCAGAGCCGGCATAGTAGCATTCGATCAGCTCTTGCCTGTAATCCATGGCTTCTGGTTGGGGTATGTATGTAGGGTCACTGTGGGGACGACGTCATTGATGAAGCCGATGACTGATGTAGTGAGTGAGTGAGAGAGAGACCTGTGAGCTCAGAGTCCCCGGAGGCTGGCAGAGGGTGGACGGCATCAGTGGGCACTGCCAGCGGGTCTCCTCCACATAGGTACATGATGTGAGAGCGAGCTGCACCCTTCAGCACCATGACACACACTGTGCTCTAAGACAAGGAGTGGCAGGGTGTTAGAGCAAAAGTAGTGCACTATATATGGAATATATAGGGAGAAGGGTGCCATTTAAGATGCAGCCACTATGTCATGAAAGCTGGATGATTCTGTGGTACCTTGTTCATGAGCTCCACCTTCAGTCTGTCCGAGTAGTGGAGGCTCTCGTGGTCTGGCAGGAAGGTCACAGTGATGTCCTGGCTCTTTCCTGGGACGATGGTGCCCTCTATGGGCGTCACACTGAACACACTCCGACCACTGTAGTTCTGGGTCCCTGGCCACGGGGAGGTGGGAGAGAAAGAAACCAAGATTATTAATTCATTTAACAACGTAAGCTTCAGAAATAATTAAACATAATTAGATTTAATATAATGCTGCATCAGAAAACGCTAGATTTTTTTTCTCCAACAAATGATAGCTAACACTAACTACAGAGACTGCAACAGCTCATGGCATTAGCCCCTAGTTCTGAGTGAGAGATGTGGACCTAGGTCGGACGGACAGGTCTTACCCACAGTGGGGTGTGTCTGTTCCTCTGGGCCTGGGCTGAGGAGGGCAGGGAGGCAGTCTGCTCCACTCTGGGCTTTACACCCCAGCGACAGGCTATCCAGCAGCACAGAGAAGCGCACCGCCAGAGACGACGTGTTCTGCAGCTGAAGACAGAGAACACAGCTTTCAATATCACAACTTCATTGACATGGCATCAGGTGCAGTACAGGCTAAGTAACCTGCTGCTGTATAAGTACACAAAGTAAGCCTAGTCCGAACTAGCCTCTCTCCTGTTTCTGTAGCTTGAGGCAGCTTGATCTACAAGTACACCCCCCTGGACAAGGTGCTAGTTGCTGCTGGCTAACTGACCTTAAAGACCTGGGAGGCTCTCTCCTTCTCCAACAAGTAGCCAAAGTCCATGAGGCCACCCTGGTGGGAGGAGGTGACGAGGGGATCCACTCCCACCCCGCACAGCGTGACCTCCAGGGTCATGTTTGGGCTGTGGATCTCCACAGTCTCACGGTACTGTGAAAGGAGCCACAGCATCAGTCATAGGGAACACAGCATGTGTGTGTGTGTGCGTGCGCATGTGGCGTGTGAGGGAGAGTGTCTGTGTGTGTGCGTGTTTGTTTTCAGGTCCATTAAGTGCAATTGACCCACCCTTTTCCCCAGTACGGGTGTGAAGGCCAGTAACAATGTGTGTGTGGCTCCAGGACCCAGCCGTCGCAGAGCGTTGAGGAGGGAGAATGGACCACTCAGGTCCAGCACTGAGGACCTCAGCTTGGCAAAGGGTTAAAGAAGAGTAGTCAGGTAACAGCAATGTTTGAATCCTACCTTCTAAGGGACCTGTTCAGGACGGTGCAATGGGTGAAATGTATTGTGTACAGATACTCTTGTGTCACTGTTCTGCAAGTGTTTTCTCAGATCAAGTGTAAAACGTGTTTTATTGCATCATCCCCAAAGCCAATTTTTTTAAAAGTAATAGTAAAATCAAACTTTCAATTATGCAATCTTTCAACCAGTGGATCTGTGGAACAGATATGATTGTCCGCATGTAAAACAGGGAATCATGTCAGTTCTATTCATAATCTGTTTCACCTCACTGAATACTGTATAACCTCTGGTTTCTAGGTCTGATGTGTCTACAGTTGTGGTCAAAAGTTTTGAGAATGACACAAATATTAATTTTCACAAAGTCTGCTGCCTCAGTTTTTATGATGGCAATTTGCATCTACTCCAGAATGTTATGAAGAGTGATCAGATGAATTGCAATTAATTGCAAAGTCCCTATTTGCCATGAAAATTAACTTAATCCCCCAAAAACATTTCCACTGCATTTCAGCCCTTACACAAAAGGACCAGCTGACATCATGTCAGTGATTCTCTCGTTAACACAGGTGAGAGTGTTGACGAGGACAAGGCTGGAGATCACTCTGTCATGCTGATTGAGTTAGAATAACAGACTGGAAGCTTTAAAAAGAGGGTGGTGCTTGAAATCATTGTTCTTCCTCTGTTAACCATGGTTACCTGCAAGGAAACACGTGTCATCATCATTGCTTTGCACAAAAAGGCCTTCACAGGCAAGGATATTGCTGCTAGTAAGATTGCACCTAAATCAACCATTTATCGGATCAAGGAGAGAGGTTCAATTGTTGAGAAGAAGGCTTCAGGGCGCCCAAGAAAGTCCAGCAAGCGCCATGACCGTCTCCTAAAGTTGATTCAGCTGTGGGATCGGGGCACCAACAGTGCAGAGCTTGCTCAGGAATGGCAGCAGGCAGGTGTGAGTGCATCAGCACGCACAGTGAGGCGAAGACTTTGAGGATGGCCTGGTGTCAAGGGCAGCGAGCAAGACACTTCTCTCCAGGAAAAACATCAGGGACAGACTGATATTCTGCAAAAGGTACAGGGATTGGACTGCTGAGGACTGGGGTAAAGACATTTTCTCTGATGAATCCCCTTTCCGATTGTTTGGGGCATCCGGAAAAAAGCTTGTCCGGAGAAGACAAGGTGAGCGCTACCATCAGTCCTGTGTCATGCCAACAGTAAAGCATCCTGAGACCATTCATGTGTGGGGTTGCTTCTCAGCCAAGGGAGTGGGCTCACTCACAATTTTGCCTAAGAACACAGCCATGAATAAAGAATGGTCCCAACACATCCTCTGAGAGTAACTTCTCCCAACCATCCAAGAACAGTTTGGTGACGAACAATGCCTTTTCCAGCATGATGGAGCACCTTGCCATAAGGCAAAAGTGATAACTAAGTGGCTCGGGGAACAAAACATCAACATTTTTGGTCCATGGCCAGGAAACTCCCCAGACCTTAATCCCATTGAGAACTTGTGGTCAATCCTCAAGAGGCGGGTGGACAAACAAAAACCCACAAATTCTGATAAACTCCAAGCATTGATTATGCAAGAATGGGCTGCCATCAGTCAGGATGTGGCCCAGAAGTTAATTGACAGCATGCCAGGGCAGATTGCAGAGGTCTTGAAAAAGAAGGGTCAACACTGCAAATATTGACTCTTTGCATAAACTTAATGTAATTGTCAATAAAAGCCTTTGACACTTATGGAATGGTTGTAATTATACTTCAGTATACCATAGTAACATCTGACAAAAATATCTAAAAACACTGAAGCAGCAAACTTTGTGTAGACCAATACTAGTGTCCTTCTCAAATCTTTTGACCACGACTGTAGATTAGCCTTAAAGCTATATCATACTATACTAGCTATATACACTAGGTGTATCAATGACACAATGGGCCATGTGATGTTATATCGTTTTTTTATACAGGCTATATCAGCACCTTTCAACCAGTACATAGAGAATGACTGAGGCTTATTCATAACAGCTTTTTATAAATCTACCACTTTATCGTTGAAAACCAATTAAATAATAAATCAAGTGGATTGATGCATGCATCATACTCAGAATGTCAACATGTTATTAGAACGGAAATAGTTTTTCATTCTTAGCACCATGCAGTTTTTGTCTTAGAAAAACTGGTGGTAGAAATTCTGCGGTGGTAAAGATTCATGAGTAAACGCTACTGACTTTTCTCACATAACCACAGATAATCACACTCTGGCGATCTAGGTCGTTTGTGCATGTTGTGACCCAGAAAAGGATACCTCCAAGGCTTCCTGAGAAATATTCTGAACAGTGAGCTTTTTGACCACTTTCTGACCTAAGTGAACAAAAGAAACACAGAGTTGACATAAGTAGCGATATAGTCACAGGCAAGGGCAAATAGGGAAAAAACTTCCAATGTCAGAATCAGACCTGGGTTCAAATACTACTTATTATCTGTCCTTGATTGAACTCAAAATATTAATGAACCAATACAATTGTCCCAAAACCACAAACTCTGTCCATCTGGCACTCCATGCAGGCTTAAGCAAACACTCAAAGTATTCGAAAGATTTCAAATAGTATTTGAACCCAGCTCTGGTCAGAAGAATACATTTGAATGGACTGACCCACAGCCACCTGGTTGTAGTTGATGGTGGTCTGGCCGTTACTGGACGTGACAACTAGAGGGGGCCTGACAGCTGGGCAATGCAGCTCCAAGTACAGCGTGTTGAGGGGGCTGCTGGGACAGAGGATGGCTCGTCAGCATTACAACAACAGAGGCAGTGGGAAAACACTTCAACCTGTTCTCTCCACATTATCCCCACTAAATGAATGTGTGTAATTGATTCATGTAATTAATAATTGGGGGGGCTGCAGCACATAAAAATGAAAATAAGGTTGATATTGTATATAGGATCTGCATGGAGTTGTAGTCTGTACAGTATCCTACCTGTAGGATGGCTGGGCCTGGGGGTCACTCTGGGGTGGGTCTCTGTCAGACACGAAGCAAGGGATGACATAGCGACTGTAGTGCTTAGGGAAGGAGTGCAGGAGGGAGTTCCTGCCTGCAGCGTACTCCTCTGACCTGGGAATAAACAACACTAACTATGGACGCAATCCTAACCCTAAACATATCTTGATTACATTTTTCCTGACAAATCCCATTGACATAAATGGATGATTTGGGCAAAAATCAGTTGTGTCTTCGAATGTGTGTTGCTTAGGATTATGCCCAATGCCTTTAACAGTCATTATTTCATAGAGAAGACAAAATACATGACTCAATAAACGCTAAAAAGTAAATGCACTAAACGCAGTGCAAGGTGTGAAGCAGATGGTTAAATGTAATGATGTCATATATATTTCAGTAGAGTGTGTTGCTTGCAATTAACCTCTGCCTAAGTTTCGTACTCTTTAACATAGAAAGCTTTTAGGAGGAAGTTTACCTCAGCATTAAGTAAACATTTATGGTACGTTTTTGATTTGTCACTGAAATATGTGATAATGAATGAGGGGCTCTATTCGTTCTATGGAAAATAATCAACGACGTGGAAGGTGTGTTCCACGACGCGCTAGCTGACCTTCCACGCAGTTGCATTATTTTCCAGAGAACGCATAGAGCCCCGAGTTGATTATCAATTCTATACCATGGCTATAATTAAACACATTTGCCACTAGAGATGTGTTAATTTGAAAGTAGAAATGTGTTCAACATCCACTGAAGTAGCTAGCAAGTTTACTAGATAGCTACAGTAGTTGCCTTGGTAACCAAACAAACATACTAGTTTAGCTAACCCAACCATTAGTCCTAGCTTGCTATTATGAAAATCTAATTCAACAATGCCAATAATGTTTTCAATTCGACTTTTGCTTTAAAAAGCAGCTCATAGAACATGTAAGAATTAACTATATGATGGGAGTGTCTGCTGGATGACAATGCAATGTAATGTTGAGCGGCTTCACTGCAGGTAGATTGTATGTTTTAAAATTCAATAAAATTCAATAGAAATAATAAAAAATAATAAGAAGAATGAACTATAGCCATTGAATACCATGCTGATATACTGTGTGTTATAGGGAAACAATGCACGCTCTAGAATGCCCTTCAAGCCAATCAGAAACAAGTATTCAACAATGATGCCATGGTATAAGAATTAATGTATGCATGGTATCTAAGTGATAGTTGTGGTGGTGTAGATGAGCTGTACCCTGACTGTATGTCAGCTGGGTTGGGGGCTCTGAAGGGGCTGTCTGTTTTAGGGCTGATGGACACTTTGCTGATCTTCTCCTTCAGGGCTTGCTTCGCCTGGGGCCGGGTAGGGGGCGGCTTCTTGCCTTTCTGGGGGGCTGCAGGGGCCTCCCTTTTACACTGAGTCAGCACACACATACAGTACACATTAACAATAATGTGCACACACAAGTGCGCGAATGTGCGCGCACATACGAACACACACACGGTCAAAGTCAAACACATGGCGGCAAGATAACATTAAAAGGATAGTTCGGGATGTTTTGGTAATGAGGTCTTTTATCTACTTCCCCAGAGTCAGATGAAGTCGTGGACACCATTTCTATGTCTCTGCGTGCAGTTTTAAGGAAGTTGCTATCTAGCGTTAGCACAATTGCTAACTAGCGTTAGCACAATTGCTAACTAGCGTTAGCACAATGACTTCCAGTCTTTGTGCTAAGCATACAATATTGACCAGGCAGACTCATCCAACTTTTATGAGGAGGATGGAGTGACTCCAGTGATTGAGGCTTACCGGCCCCTCCTGCTCCCCTCCCTTCCTGTTGCCCTCGGCCTTGGTAACCCTCTCCAGCTCGTGGAGGCGCAGCTCCTCGGAGCGACACAGCAGCCGCACCGCCTCCTCCCTGATGACCTGGTCACACAGCCTGGGCCTGAATGTCACCTGCACCAGGCACCTCTGGGAACAGAGTAACGAACCAGTCAATTACCTAATGATGTGACCAGTCAGGTTATTATTGCAAAATAAAATGTGTTCTCAATGGTTAAATAAAGGTAACATAAATAAACAATGCAGTCATCAGGACAGAGTATACACTGGAATGGAATAGAATAGAGAAACTACATAATATGCTAGGCCTCATGACAAAGTGTTCAAGTAAAGTGGAAGCACACTGCTTGTTGGTAGATTACCTGTCCAGGTAAGACCCGGCCTGTCCTGGGGGTGAGGCTAATCTCTGTGTTTTCGGGGGGAGTGAAGGCGAACAGCCGGGGGCCCACTGGGACAACGGGGTCCCGGCCTATGCGGGGCACAGGGTGTGTGAACTCGTTGCGGCTGGTGTGTGCGTTGACCACGTGCAGCACGGCTGTGGAACAGTCACCGACCGCCGTGCCGCCGAACTGGACCAGAGAGTGAGACAGCTCTAGCGGAGGGTGTACCCCGACCGCATGACATGACAGGGGGAAGTCTCTATAGCAACCATGGGGGAAAACACAAATAAAACACATTAAAAGTAATGCAGTGAAATATACTTGATAGCGCTCAATTTCGTGACAGGACAAGGTGTAGGAAGGTACAAAACCTTGATTACCTGTTAATTCCGGATTTGCAGTTGAGCTGAAAGCTGTACTCTCCTGCCTTCTTGGCACTAAAGATCAGATCCACCTCCAAGGTTTCCAATGGGAGGAGAGTGCCAAAGCCGTCGTTGGGCTGGACCTCCACAAACTAGGAGGAGAAAAACACTGCTCAACTGCTCAGGCCATCCAAACACGGTTTTGTCCTTAGTCCTGACTGACTGAAACCAGAAAACCTCCATAGGGCCGGATGAGCTATTCAGGATAGGTTTAGGTGAGATCATAAAGGTCTAAAGCCACAAATATAACAGCAGACACAGAGTCAAATACATCGAAATATAATTAATTATAATTCAATTGTCAGATATCCCTTGCTGGAGAGTACAGCATAGGCCAAACTGGCACATCAGAACAAAACCAGTAGAGTCCAAATGAATAAACAGAAGTGTCTCCTATTGATGTTTTATGATGATGACTTGATTTAGCCAAGGTGGAATAGTGGACTATAGAGATGCAAACAGTAGGAAATTAGGTCAAAGGTCAGTCCATAGGGATGCTGTCCATCAGGTAGATGGAGGCCGTACCTGAGGTATGCCCAGAAAGCCAAAGTCCTGGGGCAGGAGGGCGAGGTTCGTGAGGCGCACGCTGGTCTTCACTGATTCGTAGATGGAGCAGTGGCCAAAGTCCACCTCTGTCCGGTCAAAGCACAGGTCGGAGGAGGTGATGACTGCATGGACCGTGAAGGGAACAGGCCGGACCTGAAAGCCCAGTGAAAGGAAAAAATTCTTAGAGTATTTCTGCCTTATTTCTGTTCTGTTTTGTAATATCCTATGCGGTCAATGTCTTTTATTTGCAAAACAACCGTGCCGTGCGCAAAAAGACTCTGCATAACTCACATTTGGAACTTCAACTTGTATCTAGAGGCTTTTTATGATGCTTATTCATTTAAGCAGTCATGGGACCTATAAATAGAATTCTATGGGCAAATATGTATGTGTTTCAATCCCAATAGGTGCACTTGATTTAGCTCGCCTGGCACAATTAAAACAACAAAATAGTCAGAAAAGTGAAAACCCTGCCCACAAAGCCCACCGGGAAAGCTAAATCAAGTGCACCTAAAGTAATAGAATAAAAGCAAATCCATTAGTGACCCAGGTGGAACAAGTAGTTTAGTTTCATAACAAACACAATCTGTTGTCCTGAGAGCAGCGTTCCTGTTCATGTATTAATGTCCTCAGCCGTATCTGGGTGCGGCAGATTTCCTTGTTTACCCGGTCACGCTTTCCGCACGGGCCCTCTCCTGGCCAGAAAGGGCCTGGTGGCCAGAGAGGGAGGCCTGGAGGGGAGCCAGGGTTAAGGGTTCAAGGCTGGGGGCACAGCTTTGGGGCTCTGCAGGAACATCCTGCTGGCCTGCTTTTGGCTCTGTGAGAACTTACTGCCTCCAAATCCTCTACGCTCCTCCCCAGTATAGGGGTGTGGGTTTGAGAGAAGGGCGAGGGGGCATGCGGGGCAGGGTGGGTAAGGTGATGATTTGGCTGAAAGAGTGTGACTGCTGGCCAGTTTGGGGGATTTGATGACTGGGTAACACAGCACAAATGTGGCACGAGTGTTGGGTCGGAGCCTGTTTTGTGTGTTGGATTTGAGTCTGCTGTTACCCCTGCTGTTGAGTCTGTGTGTGTGTGTGTGTGTGTGTGTGTGTGTGTGTGTGTGCGTGTAGAAAGGAATTTAACAATCCCTGATGTACTTACTTAATACTTCACTTGGATAACTATAAATTCATAAAACTTTTGACTTTACTATTTTCATATGGGATATCCAGACTAATCCCTGGAGCATCACAAATCAGTGCTTGAAAATAATCCCTTTATGATTTCCAGTTGTATTATCCGATCAGCAGTTTACGTGCCAAACACCCTGAATGTAACCGTTTCACAACTGAAAGCTGAATAGAAATAATATAATTTTATTCTGTGATAAAATTTCATATATTTTGAATCTATTTTAAAAAAGAGCTCAAATTGAGTGGAAACAACAGGGAAAACAAAGAATCCAAATTATATTATGGAGACCTTTTCAGTAAAACAACATGTAATAACCTTTATGCTTGGCTCATTAGCACTCATGGAACAGTGCAGGCCTTGGGGTGGTAGATAATTTTAGCTTGCTACCATTAAAATGGGTTAATTTAAAACCTTCTGTGCTTCTGCCCTTCATGGGGACCTGCAGGTTTGCTACTCAACGCTTCCCTGTGGATTGAGAGGGGCTGTTGTACTGTATGATACCTCGTACTGTAGACTGCGGCCAGAATTCAATCATCGCATATTGAACATTTCCACAATGGGATCTTTCGAAAGCTGTTTTTGCAGTATTTGAGGCAAACTCATCTCCCAAATTGCTTCCCTCTGCATCCCTGGCTGTGTCCCTTTTGTCGACATTTTCAACTGATAATATCAGTGGTAGCTGACTGATACAGATTGTTGACTTTTTGTGCACTTTGAAATAACACAATTGAATTCTTGCCTGTAAGTTTAGAGCTTATCAGTGCAACAAACCTGATCGGCCACTTCCACTGTCAAGGGGACTTCCAGCACTCCTGTTTCGCCGTCAAAAAACATCTTTGCATCCTCGAACAAGGAACGTCTAGGGGGGAAGAACAGGGTAGTGGGTATAAGAATACAGGAAATCATTATACTGTACGTTAACTCAGCAATATGACACCATCATGCATAGTGGGGCAACTTCCTGCTCATGAACAACAACAATATGTCAAGGCTGCCACTAATGGGAAGAGCCAATGGTAGCAATCTTGTTAGATTATAATTTTGTTGTTGACTTCCTTCTGTAAGTCACCCCGCTGTGTATGATGTCATATTTCAGAGTTTACCTTTAAACATTACATCAGTACATATGTCCCAGCCCCCAACAACTGGGAAAATGCACAGTGCGAGGGATAGAGAGAGCCCATGGTGGAAAACCTTCAGCGTTTCACTGTAAACCAACACGACTATCCCCCGTTTAGATCTGTAGAACCACCAGGGAAGGCAAGAGGGTGCAACTCCACACTACTGTGGGCTGTAGCCATGGTGATGTTGGGCATAAGTACGCCTCAAAGAGGGCTCGCAGTCATACACAGAGCTTATGTAAAGCACTAGCTCCATCAATACCCCAGGTGGAGAGCTGCTCTCGGGAGAACCGCCATCGCTCTACTACTACGCAGCCAATACTCGATTAGCATGAAAACAACAGTCGGATGCCAATCCACAGTGGATCCCCAGTGAGCAGCACAAACCCTGCCCACTCCTGACTCCTGACTCTCTCTCTCTCTCCCTGCTTGGTAATGCTGGCTCTATGAAGGCATGAGAGCTAATGCTGCCAGTGTCAGAGGGTTTAAAGCAATTTAAGAGGGGTTTCCAGATGTCAGAGGTTTTCCAAATGACAACAAAGCTCTGGAAGTGACGCCCAATGCTTCCAACAAATCTGTCAGAGCCTAGGGAAAAGGCGTGTTTCGTAATTACGATCTTACAGCAAATCAGTGTTGCATTTCAACCAGCTCGGATGTACAGATGTTGGATCTTAAATGTATCCGTTTCTCACAGCATGAAAATAATCCTGCAGCAACAGGAAATGTGAATTATTGTGTGAATTCTAATTCATGTACATTTTTGTAGGGGTTAAAACAGATTTTGTTGTTAGGGGAAATCAAGTCAAATTTTAAAGTGGAAATTACAAACTTTAGAAGCCTTTTTAAACCTTGAATACACTACAACTTTGCATTTCCTGCCGTGCAAGACATTTCCTGCAACAAAAGGGTGATCAAATTAAGATCCATCATCTGTACAGTATTGTATTTCCAACAAAACAGAAAAGCGAACATGTCTAAATTGTATCTCAATCCCACAATGACAGAAGGGGGAATGATTATTGGGAGTTGTTTGGAAGCCCTTGTGTTCTCTGCAAATAGAATCTCTGCTGGAGAGTCACTCTTGAACTAGCTTGGCAGGGTAGAGTGGAAAAGCCTGGCGGGATGTCGCCAGACCCATATGCTGCTGAGGGGAAATGTGCGGTTGGATGAGGTTTTCAAGTTTTTGGCATCCCACAATTTTACCTCATGCCGCACTCGGCAACCAGTTTATCCACTATTTATCTCCTCCAAATCTTACCCAAATAACACTACGCACGTCTTCAACAAGATAATGAATTATAAAAGAACTTAAAGGTAACTTCCAAAATAAAGGAAACACCAACATAAAGTGTCTTAATATGGCGTTGGGCCACCGCGAGCCACACTTAAAACCCCTATGCTCCTTTGAGACCCCTCTTTCAAAGTCACTGAGATCTCTTCCTCTAGCCATGGTAGCCAAAATAATGGGCAACTGGGCATTTTTATACATGACCCTAAGCATGATAGGATGTTAATTGCTTAATTAACTCAGGAACCACACCTGTGTGGAAGCACCTGCTTTCAATATACTTTGTATCCCTCATTTACTAAAGTGTTTCCTTTATTTAGGCAGTTACCTGTAATTCTACAATGAATAGTTGTATCTGTGGTGCTTAGAAAGCAATGCTTGTGTATTAAGCAATGACAGTATTCATTATATTATCCTCACATAAGCAGTCAAAGATCAGGGTGGCATTGCAGCGAACATTTCATCGGCATCTGCCTGAGTCACAACACAAGTGGCAGAAAGATCCTTTTGGAGTCATTTCGTGTCACTGAATAAAACTTGGAAAGTCTAAAATGCAATAATCTGTGGACCACCTATAATCCTGACAGTGGAAGGCTCAGCAGACTGACAGATAGTGTGAGCGAGAGAGAGAGCGAGAGCGAGAGAGAGTCAGAGATCCATCAGTCAGCGGAACACAAACCACTGTCTAACTTTGGGACAACGTTCGTTCTATACAGTGGTTTAAACTGTAGGCTACCAGCACAGTATATTTGAACAAATATATCCCTAGTCAATATGGGCTCCTGCTTGGCT
The DNA here is from genome assembly GCF_964263955.1 of Coregonus lavaretus. Classification (NCBI taxonomy): domain Eukaryota; kingdom Metazoa; phylum Chordata; class Actinopteri; order Salmoniformes; family Salmonidae; genus Coregonus; species Coregonus lavaretus. The sequence goes on from NC_140009.1 coordinate 22,841,480, forward strand.
TTCACTTCCACATTAAAACAGTGATTATGAACAAGGATTACAAAACGGATTAAAGAGGATTAGGGAATTTCTCATCATCACATTTGGGAAAAGGAGGAAAAACACCCTTGACAACTCACATCCCCCCAAAAAATATTATTGAAAATACATATTTTTCCTTCCCTGTAACTCACGTACAGTAACATTTATCTTAGTGTTGTAGACCAGTAAATGATGCACTGCTTGGAGAAGGCAGGAGCTCTGTTAGATGTAATCTGATTCAATCTGGGTAAATCAAGAGTAATCTCCCTTTTACCAGCCTGAGCTGACTAGTTGACCGGAAGAGCTGGGCAACATCTCCCAGAGATTAGACCTAAACCATTTATGATCCAGAACAAGTCCCTGTTCAATCAAATCCACTGACCAGGGCCCGTACTCACAAAGCTCCTCAGAGTAGTTGTGCCGATCTAGGATCAGGTCCTCCCTGTTAATATGATAATATTCATTATGATCTAGCTAAAAGGCAAAACCGATCGTAGTATATTGAGTATATTAAAAAAACTGGATGAAGCAATCAATATCTGCGCTAATACTATAAAAAGAAACTAGGCTATTTACCCCACAATGAACTGCTATAAGAGATGATCTCCTACTACGTATATTCTGGCCTGGATATGTACTGTAAAGAGAAAGAGAGATGATAGAGAGAGAGAGACAAAGAAATAGAGAGAGAGCGAGTGGCAGAAAGAGAGCAAGAGAAAGTTCTAGAACTGTGGACGATTCCAAACCCTCTGTAGCCTGAGGGCGATCCAGCCGTGGTTCAGGAGTGTACACTACATTTACACTCACAGTCAGAACCTATGGAGAAGAGGCAGAGGAATAAATAAATGGCCATCTGAAGAATATATAACAAATGACTCATCTAGCAGTAAGATGAAACAGCCCTCCCTGCCTTCCTGCCTGTGTGTGTGTGTGTGGTGAGGCCAACCTACGGCATCTTCTCACATGGATCTTACTGCCACGGATCTAGCAGTACCAGAGCTGCCAGTTTGGATGTCCATTGTCACGTACGGCTTAAGAAAAAAGAAACACACACACACACACAGACACAGACAGATGGAATCTAGAAATACTACCACGAATCAAAATCGGAGCTGATCATACAACCCCCACCCACCAGTTGCAGACCGTTACTGTGCTAGTCGTGACAGCCTAGCTAGTGTATGTGCTTGACAGAAGGTTTGCTTTTGTTAACATTAGAGATCATGTGATATTTGTCTCACTTTTTGTTTCCGGCTGGATTTCCTGTCTGCTGAGGCTCTCTTTAGGAGCTTAGAGCATGTTAAGGATAGCAGTGTTCTTCAAGAGAGCTCAGAATGGGGCTGTGTGCGTCGGCCCGGATCGTTATGTAACTGTACTGGATACATAATCAGGTCTTCTACTGCTGGATGGGTGGATGGAGGGATGAGGACAGAGAGAGAGAAAGTGAGAGAGATCAGAGAGAGAGAGAAAAAGAGAGAGCTGTTGAGAGACAGAAGGAGAGGGAGAAAGAGCGAGAGAGTGAGAGGAGGGGCATGCCTCCCACCGCAGCAGTAATGCTCTCTCCCCTTAATCCTGGTTTTAAACCTCTCTCTGATTCACTAAGGCAGATTATTGTCATTTCCCACTTCCCCTCCAGCCCTCCAGAGTCTAGTCATCCGATGTGCCATTAACTTTTGTCATGTAAAACCTCCCTCATCTTCCACTGCCATCAGCAGACCTAAAATCTTCTTAGCTATCAATATGCCAAACTCTGGAGGATGAGAAAAAAAGAAGGTAGGCGTCAACGGGAACTTTCGCCCCCTCTCCGCAGCATGCTGTATCCCTCTCATCCGCACACTGAAGGTCATCTTCCCTGTTCCCCTGGTGTGCAAACTGCAGCTCAACTCAGCCTCACCGTCCTAAAAATAGCCCACCCATCCTTCCAGAAATTACCATGTCCTTCAAAGTCATTAAAAAACATTATCAGAAGCCTTCACGGCACTCCATTTCTGTGTTTGGAACGATGTGCAGTGCGCTGTTTAATTGGTGAAGATGATGGAGGACATGTTTCATAATTGTAACTGCTGGCAGTGGCAGGATTTTTTTGTTGCCATTATTGTTTCCATTGAACTGAAGTTCAATTCCATTACGTAAAGAAACTGGTCCACCACTTAAAATTCCCAGGTAAACTGCCTCCAGTTTCAGAATAAGAGATGAACGGGCAGTAAAACAAAGATCAGGCAGGCTAAAATGTATCTGGTCTGAAATATTCACACCACGATTTTAGAGTAAAGCATTCTGAACATACAGTATGTGAAGGGTTTATAGATGTATAACACACTTTCAGCATGCAGTATGACAATTAACTACCCTTGATCTAAATCCATTATCAATGTATTCACTAGGCACCAAACGGAAGAAAACAGACTGAAACAGGGAGAGACTACCGGAAGTTGTCCAGTAAGAAATGCTTGTTTTCTGTTTTTCGTTGCAAAACGTTTTGCTAGATTTTGCTACTGTGTGTACTAATGAATATGACCCAGGTGTTAGTATCTGTGTGGTTACCTGGGCAGGAACTTAAGCTGAGCGTTGAAGCTGGACCTGGCCTGGATGTAGCCGGTCTTAGGCAGGATCTCCATGTGGTTCCTCAGCTCTGGACACACCTCGAACGTCAGCCGAAGAGCTGTGCTCGCTCTGCAATACAAAAGACAACAGCGCTGTTTAGTTAGGCCCTGTACTAGTTAGTTAGGGCTGCTAACTCAACGGAGAGCCTATTTAGTAAGTTAGGGTGGTGTTATGTCTATGACACAACACGTTTCACCAAGCTACTGCTCAAGATGGCATCCATCAGTTTATGTGATTTGTTGTATACATTTTACACGATTCGATACTAAATTAAGAGGACCCTCACGAAGCAAATGTAAAGGTGAGTGTACTTTACACAACAGACTCCCAGGATGTCCCCTTGTTACAGTGTAGATATTCGACGAGGACGTCAGACATGAAATCGTGAGTGTGTGAGTGACATGAACACAAATTGTCTGGTAGGTACTGCTGCAATGTACCCATGTCCTCATTTTCTCCCACCCGATAATTTAGGTGACCCAATTTCAGAGGGATCCAACAGATGGTTGTGCTGGTGGTGAGAAGTCTCCCTCTGTAGCTGTGGTGATATAAATGGATCACTACCCAGGGAATTCTCCACGCACGGCCAACGACACACACACACACACACACACACACAGACAGACACGAGCTCCCCTCTCAACAGCTACACTCAATGACTCATGCTCGGTGGAAGTGCTGTGCAGTCAGTTTTGCAAATAGTCCGGGTAGCCATGATTAGCTGTTCAGGAGTCTTATGGCTTAGTGGTAGAAGCTATTAAGAAGCCTTTTGGACCTAGACTTGGCGCTACGGTACCGCTTGCTGTGCGGTAGCAGAGAGAACAGTCTATGACTAGGGTGGCTGGAGTCTTTGATCATTTTAGGGCCTTCCTCTGACACCGCCTGGTATAGAGATCCTGGATGGCAGGAAGCTTGGCCCCAGTGATGTACTGGGCCGTACGCACTACCCTCTGTAGTGCCTTGCGGTCGGAGGCTGAGCAGTTGCCATACCAGTCAGTGATGCAACCAGTCAGGATGCTCTCGATGGTGCAGCTGTAAAACATTTTGAGGATCTGAGGACCCATGTCAAATCTATTCAGTCTTCTGAGGGGGAATAGGCTTTGTCGTGCCCTCTTCACGACTGTCTTGGTGTGTTTGGACCATGATAGTTTGTTAGTGATGTGGACACCAAGGAACTTGAAGCTCTCAACCTGTTCCACTACAGCCCCGTCGATGAGAATGGGGGTGTGCTCAGTCCTCTTTTTTTTCCTGTTGTCCACAATCATCTCCTTTGTCTTGATCACGTTGAGGGAGAGGTTGTAATCCTGGCACCACATGGCCAGGTCTCTGACCTCCTCCCTATAGGCTGTCTCATCGTTGTCGGTGATCAGGCCTACCACTGTTGTGTCGTCGGCAAACATAACGATGGTGTTGGAGTAGTGCCTGGCCATACAGTCATGGGTGAACAGGGAGTACAGGAGGGGACTGAGCACACACCCCTGAGGGGCCACCGTGTTAAGGATCAGCGTGGCAGATGTGTTGTTACATACCCTTCCTAAGTCCTTCCTAACTCAGTTGCCGGAGAGGATGGAAACCGCTCAGGGATTTCACCATGAGGCCAATGGTGTCTTTAAAAAAGTTACAGAGTTTAATGGCTGTGATAGGAGAAAACGGAGGATGGATCAACAACATTGTAGTTACTCCACAATACTAACCTAAATGACAGAGTGAAAAGAAGGAAGCCTGTACAGAATAAAAATATTCCAAAACATGTTTGCAATAAGGCATTCAAGTAAAACTGCAAAAAATCCAAAACAACACATAACTGAGTACCACTCTTTATATTTTAAGCATGGTGGTGGCTGCATCATATTATGGGTATGCTTGTCATCGGCATGGACTAAGGAGTTTTTTTTAACGATAAAAATAAACAGAATAGAGCTAAGCACAGGAAAAATCCCGGAGGAAAACCTGGTTCAGTCTGCTTTTCAACAGACACTGGGAAACAAATTCACCTAACAGCAGGACAATAACCTAAAACACAAGGCCAAATATACACTGGAGTTTCTTACCAACACAACACTGAATGTTCCTGAGTGGCTTAGTTACGGTTTTGACATAAATCGGCTAGGAAATCTATGGCAAGACATGAAAATGGCTGTCTAGCAATGATCAACAACCAACTTGACAGAGCTTGAAGAATAAATAAATAAAAAAAGTGCAAATATTGTACAATCGCTGCCAAAGGTGCTTCTACAAAGTATTGACTCAGGGGTGTGAATACTTAAGTAAATGAGATATTTCTGTATTTCATTTTCAATACATTTGCAACAATTTCTAAAAACCCTTTGTCATAATGGGGTATTGTGTGTAGATGGGTGAGAACAAAAATCTATTCTGAATTCAGGCTGTAACACAACAAAATTTGGAATAAGTCAAGGGGTATGAATGCTTTCTGAAGGCACTGAACTAAAATATAAACGCAACATGCAACAATTTCAACGATTTTACTGCGTTACAGTTCATATAAGGAAATCAGTCAATTGAACTAAATTCATTAGGCCCTAATCTTTCGTATTTCACATGACTGGGCAGGGGTGCAGCCATGGGTGGGCCTGGGAAGGCATAGGCCCACCCACTATAGGCCCACCCACTTGGGAGCCAGGCCCACCCACTGGGGAGCCAGGCCCAGCCAATCAGAATTTGTTTTTCCCCACAAAAGGGCTTTATTACAGACAGAAATACTCCTCAGCTGTCGGGGTGACTGGTCTCAGACGATCCCGCAGGTGAAGAAGCCGGATGTGGAGGTCCTGGGCTGACGTAGTTACACATGTGAGGCCGGTTGGACGTACTGCCAAATGATCTAAAACAATGTTGGAGGCGGCTTATGGTAGAGAAATGAACATTCAATTCTCTGGCAACAGTTCTAGTGGACATTCCTGCAGTCTGCAGGCCAATTGCACACTCCCTCATAACTTGAGACATCTGTGGCATTGTGTTGTGTGGCCTTTTATTGTCCCCAGCACAAGGTGCACCTGTGTAATGATCATGCTGTTTATTCAGCTTCTTGATATGCCACAACTGTCAGGTGGATGGATTATCTTGGCAAAGGAAACATTTTCACTAACAGGGATATAAACAAATTTGTGCACAAAATTTGAGAGAAATAAGCTTTTTGTGCGTATGGAAGAATTCTGGGACATTTTATTTCAGCTCATGAAACATGGGAGCAACACTTTACATGTTGTGTTTATATTTTTGTTCAGTACTATGACTCTGGGTAAAAGGATGACCGGTTACTGTATGTTCTCTGATTATGATGCAAGACTCTCCATAGAACTACTGTTATATCTCTCTAACGTTAATTCTGAGTCATACTTCATGATTATATGTTCTCCTGAAGTGCCAATGCTTTCCACAGGTTATGTTTTTTAACTGACACCCATCGTTCATGACTGGATAAGACAGTGATCTAATGATTATCAAAAGTGTATTACAAGGGTATTAGATTATAATACGCTCAACCAGTTAAGGTTTAGTGATAAGGCCCATGGCTGGTGGAGGTTTAATGCTTACAGTTATACTAGTTAAAGTCTTAAGCCCCATATATCCATGAGACTTATTGCTGGGGAGCTGATAGACTTCCTTACACTGTCGTCTGGTTTAGGTAAAGCTGATTGACTAGAGCGCTCACACCCATTTCATGCTAGTGCCCATGACTGGGGAAGGTTTAGTCAAAGACAGTACTAAAACTGCTTCTCCAATAGAAATCCCTGATCACACTTGTAGGTGATTTCATGGCGATGTTGGCTAGCTAAGCGCATGCGCAGAACAAGTAATTGATGTAAATGTCGTCTTGCGCCGAACTGTGTATGTGCAGGCTGTCAAATCAAAGCCACTCCTTCAATATAAAGTAGTTTTTGACGAAAATGAAAACGTCTCACTTTGTCACTTTCACAAGGTTGGAGTAATTGCATGTTCAACTACTTAAGACATTGGCTCCAAATTATGTTGTGCCTTTAGATTTCAATAAAATTAACAACTAAGGAATCATTTTTCACTTCTCTCATTGACTTCTCAAACCCCAAACCCAAGCCTGGTCTTCTTGGTCTGTTTCGCAAGCGTTCCTAGAAGTCTTGAGATGTTGCGCTTCTGGGTTTAGAAACTCTGTGGTTTAGTGCTAGAGTTGCCCATGGATAGACTGGGTATCAGTCTGTTTATGCCATTATGCCACTCCTTTTCATGCCAAACGGATAGCCTGGGACCAGACTAGCCCATAACAATAATAATTCTTAACATTCATGACTTGTTAAGGATAAGGCCTCTACTAACATCCGTCACTAGTCAAGGTGCCCATGGCTATACTGTCACGGTGCCACTTTCCATCCCCTGCACGTCCAGATGGCACACTTGGTGAAACCCCACGTGGCCCAAGACCTGATGGGATACTCAACACCTCAGAGGGAGTCTGAGTAATTACCCCCACCACCCCAGCGATGTCTCCCCTCTCCTGGCAACATCAAAAGATAAACCCAAAATCAACCAACTCAGAAGAGGACCACTGGAAAAATGCCTAGGCACTCGTTCCTTAATGCTCTATTTTTAGGAATCTTCCATTCAAAAGCGAGGCGACGGAGAGAACAACTATTGTTTCTGGAGGAAGGCATCAGAAACAAAATACATTAATCAACTCAGCCTCATTCCTCGGGGTGAGAGGAGGACGGTTGTGCGTACAGGAGGTATTGTTATAAATAAGTGAGGGAAGAAAGAGGGCAGGAGGTGGCTTTAGGAAAAGCAGGTAGATTATTTTCAGTATGTCATCTACTTTGTCATCTTCTTTGACTCCCCAGCAGGTGTCAGTGGAAATGGTTTAAAATGTTTGGCTTTGATTTGATTTGGTGTTTGCGATGAAACATGCTGTCCCCTGAAATATGCCAAAAGTGGCATATTGTGTGATGCTGGTTGGTGTTTCTCACGCTGTTCCCTGGAATCTGTCAACGACTGTTACTCTAGGCTATATTTAAATAATTGACTCAAAAGTTAAGTTTACATTTTGTGTGATGCTGGTTGGTGTTGCTCTCGCTGTTCCCCCAAAATATGTCAACTGCTTTACACAACCATAGATATAAAGCAGTTCTATGTACACCACAGTATATTATTTTATACCATTGGTTCAAAAGCAAACGTAACATATTGTATGATGCTAGTTGGTGTCTATTTTTGGGGACTTTTGGGGGGGGGTGTAAAAAGCTGCCGTTCTCGGCGTCACTGTCGCTGTCATCGTCACATGCATTTGTGTGCTCCAGCTTCCAGATGGCAGCTGCCACAAATCCCCCCTCGCACTGTGACGTGTGACACAAAGACGTGCGGGTGGAGAGACATGCCGGTAAATGTTATGGCCTGCAGCGCTTTCATAATGTATAACATTCATAATCAAAAATAATTTGCTATTGCTCAATGCCATATCTAAAGCAGACGGGATTGAGATCTTAAACGGCATCTTATCCGGGGTCCTTTGACCCCATCCGATACAGGGTTTATGTGAAGCCTAATACATTTCTAGAGGGGAGAAAGGTATGGAGGGAGACAGGTATGGAGGGAGACAGAGAGGAAGGGCAGAGGCAGGATTTGTAACCCAATTGGCAGCACTACCACTAGACCAGACTCCAGCCCAGGCCAAGGTCTACTGTACATAATGTAAATGAATGACCGTCTCTAACCAATTGACGGACTCACCTGCTTTGGACCACAATACTGTCTTGATAGAGGCGATCGAACATGCAGATCTTCAGGACAATGCTTGGCTGGGCCACCCACACAGGCACGCACACAGCCATCCCTTGGACCCCAATGGATATCTGTGAATAGACGAGGCTCCCGTCAATCAAAACTAGTGCCTGGATGTTTCCGGGATAAACCAGAAGGACATTCATCTCATTAGCCTTCACACATTATATATTATATTATTTACAGTATATTGTAAATATTGAGTAAATATAATTGTATTGACTACATCATTCCTATCACACATTCTCATGAGAGGAAAGCTGTTTTTGTCATACATAGGTTAAAGCCTGGCTATTGGCTTTGGCTGAATAGACTTTTGGTCTTACTGTAAGTATCACAGTGTAGGCCTAGTGTCAGTTCACTCAGGTAATGATGATGACATCATGAGGAAAATCTTACCGGTTCACAGGTTGGGTCGGAGAACTTGATGTGGAAGTCCAACTTAGCCTCCCCTGGTATGGTGGGTGTGAACACAATCTCCAACTTGACACTTTCAAACGGGCCCACCTCCCCCTCTCTGACCTAGGCATGGGAGGCAGTCTTGAGGGAACATGTCACAACAACAGTCACATCATCATGTGCAGGATAAGGGGGGTATTATTAGCGCACAGTGTAGCAAAACATTCTGCAATGAAAACTAGTTTCATATTGGACAAATTCAGGTAGGTCCTTCCCTATTTCGGCCCATTCGCTTCTGTTTGGTTCCTAGTGAATACACTGAAGGTAAAATCTTTTTAGAGCTGTTTTTAATATAGTCATTCAGATGTGAAACTTCAAAGTCATATAAAATCTAACTACAGTCATTGCTGGGTGTCATCATCTGCACCATAACACAGGGATTTCAATAATAACTCAATCAAAAGTTGTGGAAAGAAGAACACAGTGTGGCACCTCACTCCAGGAAAGTTTCAATACTCTGGGAGCACAATGTGTGTGAACGCGTAAAATGGTGAAAACCCACAAACACACACACACACACACACACACACACACACACACACACACACACACACACACACACACACACACACACACACACACACACACACACACACACACACACAAAAGGCAGCGGGAGAAGCAATGCACCATTACCCCGAAGAGAGGAGTAATGAGCCCAGAACAAGCCAGCAACTACACAGGGAGAGACCGCAGGACACATAACATTAGTGAACAAATCCACCATGGAGGGAGACAGAGAGAGATGACAGACTTCTATCACTACAGAACTAGTGGGGATGTGTGTGTGTGTGTGTGTGTGTGTGTGTGCTGGCATGAAGACAGTTGCTGCGTTGCTTTAATTTTTGTATTTTCATATCTGATAATTCACTATTTTACGCATTCACACACAAAGACCAAGGCAGACATCTATCAATACAGAACTAAACAGACAAGTGAGGATGAAGAAAAGCTGTATCACAATAACACCAAAGGGCCAGATTTACACAGCACCTGTTATTTGCAGCTACTTGCGTTCTTAACATGTGTTTCCCCTAAAGAATTTTGGGACTCAACCTTTGTTCTTCACTTTCTTCTACAAAGAACTGGTGTTGTACCATCGTAATTATTTTCCAGTGTTGATCTAGTAGTCTGTACATATTCCTATAGCAGTTACTCAAAGGTGCTGTACCTTTCCGATGGTGATGTCACTGCTGCTGTCCGAGGGCTCCTCCGTGTTGGCCTTGAGGGCCAGGCCTCCCTCCTGCTGCTCTGAGGCCAGGCTGCGTCTTCCTGAGGCAGCCTCCACACCCCCCAGGGTCTCTGGCACAGCAGGTGTCTGGGCCCCTAATACCACACACACACACACACACACACACACACACACACACATACACAGGGACACACACATGCAAGCATGCATCCACACACAGCCACACTCTCCAATATTTGCAAGGGCAACCTTCCTTCCTCCTTTCCCGGAGGTGATCACTGATCTGAAAAACTTTACTGACGACTGATAACATGAACTTTGATATTATCAAAGCATCTATTAATCAGGTTTAAAAAACATGCTGAGTAGAGAGATTAACTGTTTCAGTTTTACACATCAAAGAGACATGTGTGCTTTATTTACTTGACTGTTTGGAGTCTGAGCCTAGCGAGGGTTTCTGACTCTTCCTCTCTGATTTGAGTTCTCCTGAGTCCCGTGACGCAGGGCTCTCCTGGCTGTCAGAGGCTGCTGCTATTGAAGTGCTCCTCTCCTGTGAAAGCTACACACACAAGCACACGCACATGCACACAGACACTTACAAAACCACTCCACCACTGTCCAGTACTGGCCAGAGCAGCGTCTATTGGATATATTCAAATTACAGTGCATGCCGCTAACAAGACAGCCAGACATAGGAATCAACTGCTCATGGTAAAAAAGTATATATTGCTGTAATGTTATATATATATATATATATACACACAGTGGGGAAAAAAAGTATTTAGTCAGCCACCAATTGTGCATGTTCTCCCACTTAAAAAGATGAGAGAAGCCTGTAATTTTCATCATAGGTACACGTCAACTATGACAGACAAATTGAGGAAAAAAAATCCAGAAAATCACATTGTAGGATTTTTTATGAATTTATTTGCAAATTATGGTGGAAAATAAGTATTTGGTCACCTACAAACAAGCAAGATTTCTGGCTCTCACAGACCTGTAACTTCTTCTTTAAGAGGCTCCTCTGTCCTCCACTCGTTACCTGTATTAATGGCACCTGTTTGAACTTGTTATCAGTATAAAAGGCACCTGTCCACAACCTCAAACAGTCACACTCCAAACTCCACGATGGCCAAGACCAAAGAGCTGTCAAAGGACACCAGAAACAAAATTGTAGACCTGCCCCAGGCTGGGAAGACTGAATCTGCAATAGGTAAGCAGCTTGGTTTGAAGAAATCAACTGTGGGAGCAATTATTAGGAAATGGAAGACATACAAAACCACTGATAATCTCCCTCGAGCTGGGGCTCCACGCAAGATCTCACCCCGTGGGGTCAAAATGATCACAAGAACGGTGAGCAAAAATCCCAGAACCACATGGGGGGACCTAGTGAATGACCTGCAGAGAGCTGGGACCAAAGTAACAAAGCCTACCATCAGTAACACACTACGCCGCCAGGGACTCAAATCCTGCAGTGCCAGACGTGTCCCCCTGCTTAAGCCAGTACATGTCCAGGCCCGTCTGAAGTTTGCTAGAGTGCATTTGGATGATCCAGAAGAGGATTGGGAGAATGTCATATGGTCAGATGAAACCAAAATATAACTTTTTGGTAAAAACTCAACTCGTCGTGTTTGGAGGACAAAGAATGCTGAGTTGCATCCAAAGAACACCATACCTACTGTGAAGCATGGGGTGGAAACATCATGCTTTGGGGCTGTTTTTCTGCAAAGGGACCAGGACGACTGATCCGTGTAAAGGAAAGAATGAATGGGGCCATGTATCGTGAGATTTTGAGTGAAAACCTCCTTCCATCAGCAAGGGCATTGAAGATGAAACGTGGCTGGGTCTTTCAGCATGACAATGATCCCAAACACACCGCTCGGGCAATGAAGGAGTGGCTTCGTAAGAAGCATTTTAAGGTCCTGGAGTGGCCTAGCCAGTCTCCAGACCTGAACCCAATAGAAAATCTTTGGAGGGAGCTGAAAGTCCGTATTGCACAGCGACAGCCCCGAAACCTGAAGGATCTGGAGAAGGTCTGTATGGAGGAGTGGGCCAAAATCCCTGCTGTAGTGTGTGCAAACCTGGTCAAGACCTACAGGAAACGTATGATCTCTGTAATTGCAAACAAAGGTTTCTGTTCCAAATATTAAGTTCTGCTTTTCTGATGTATCAAATACTTAAGTCATGCAATAAAATGCAAATTAATTACTTAAAAATCATACAATGTGATTTTCTGGATTTTTGTTTTAGATTCCGTCTCTCACAGTTGAAGTGTACCTATGATAAAAATTACAGACCTCTACATGCTTTGTAAGTCGGCAGTGTATCAAATACTTGTTCTCCCCACTGTGTATATATATATATATATATATATATATATATATACACACACACATTGCCTTGCAAGTATTCATCCCCCTTGGCGTTTTTCCTATTTTGTTGCATTACAACCTGTAATTTAAATTGATTTTTATTTGAATTTCATATTATGGACATACACAAAATAGTCCAAATTGGTGAAGTGAAATGAAATATAATAACGGAAAAGTGGTGCGTGCATATGTATTCACCCCCTTTGCTATGAAGCCCCTAAATACGATCTGGTGCAACCAATTACCTTCAGAAGTCACATAATTAGTTAAATAAAGTCCACCTGTGTGCAATCTAAGTGTCACATGATCTGTCACATGATCTCAGTATATACAGCTGCGGAAAAAATTAAGAGACCACTGCAAAATTATCAGTTTCTCTGGTTTTACTATTTATAGGTATGTGTTTGGGTAAAAATAACATTTTTGTTTTATTGTACAAACTACTGACAACATTTCTCAAAAATTCCAAATAAAAAATATTGTCATTTAGAGCATTTATTTGCAGAAAATGACAACTGGTCAAAATAACAAAAAAGATGCAGTGTTGTCAGACCTCGAATAATGCAAAGAAAATAAGTTCATGTTCATTTTTAAACAAAGTATTGACTTTGGGGGGGGTGAATAGTTATGCACGCTCAGGTTTTCCGTTTTTTGGTCTTATTTCTTGTTTGTTTCACGAGAAAAAATATTTTGCGTCTTCAAAGTGGTAGGCATGTTGTGTTAATCAAATGATATAAACCCCCAAAAAATCAATTTTAATTCCAGGTTGTAAGGCAACAAAATAGAAAAAATGCCAAGGGGGGTGAATAGTTTCGCAAGCCACTGTATATATAAACCTGATATGACACAGAGACACCCTTGTAACAGGGATCAAGGGTCAGGGTCTCACCTGGGTGCTGGCGGAGGAGGCCTCGGACAAGGCCTGAGCCTGGAGCTGGGACTGCGCTAGGCTAGGGCAGGGGGAGGGTACCAGGGTGAAGCGTGTCCCCAGGGCCCCCCTGTTGGTCAGGGTGATAGCCCGGGAAATGGTCTGGCCCACCACGTGGGTGCCAAAGACAATGAGGTCGATGTCCACAGACAGCTAGGAGATGTATGACATGAGACACAATGAAAATGTGCATAAGTACTGAGAAAGCACATGGATGAAGTATACAGTATTGAGAGGGTACATTCATAGATGAACATCACAACATTGTAAATGCAATACTATACATAAGGAATAGAAGAATTGAGGGCCGTGTGCAGCCATTTCAGGAAATATTCAGATGACAGCAGGCTAAGCTGCTGAGTTGGATACTAAGATAAATGGCCACTCTTCAGACGAGGTCCTTCTTAGTACTCACATCACATTTCTTAATGGTGCATCTGATGGGCACAGAGAAGGGGCCAGCTGCTGACACAAACTGGACCTCTCCCTTCAAATCCTTATTTATCTAAAAGGACAGCAATGGTGATAATTTGTTAGGGGGGTAAATAACTCTTGGAGACAGATGGGTATGCTCGTCTGTCTGTCTGACTGACTCACCATTGGTTGAAAAATGACCTGCATGTCACAGGCCATCCCAGCAGATATTGGACCAGGAGGCTCAAAGCTGAAACAGAGGAGGGTGCGTTCCTATAACAAAAGCCTTCACACAACAACCCAATTCAAAGGAATGCATCTCACACACAGTGGGATATAAAAGAGCAGTTTACATCAAAACATTTTATGACCTGCACCAGCCATTCATACTCCAGTCAGACAGAGCCATTGAGACAACACAGCATGATATTCTCCATACTCAGTGGAATTATATTGCAGATCCATTTACACCACGGTTGTGAAGATTTGGCCAGGTCAGGTTATACATTATGGATGCAATTGAGGCCGATTTAAATGGCAACATAGTGTGTGTGTGTGTGTGCATGTTTGTGTGTAATTGCTAAGTTCCATGTGTAAAAAGTTCAAAATGAATATAACAGCAACATTCTACAAAAAAAGCTAAAGGATGTTGTGTCTGCAGGGAAAAGAAAATGAACATAATTTAAACAGAGGAATCAAAAGTTGACATTAAGCTGGTATTCAGAGATCTGATCGGCACAACATACCAGGAGCAAAGGTTAGCATTCAATTCTTAAAGCTACTGATGTAAGAAACAGTTCAGAAATTCCTAATCAATTAGGAAACATCACATATGTCTGATATTGTATAGCCTACTAGCTAGCGCCTACTGATGACCATGTTTTAATAAATTATCTAGAGGCAAAAGCCAGTAGCCCAGAGATTGCCCTGGAGCACTCCAAATGTTCCAGCCTCCAAAATATATAAAAGGCTACCCAACCGATACAGTGGAGCGAAAAGGCCACAGGAGAATTTCTCAAAATTCAATAGATAAACAATGAGTTGGAAAAAACAACCATAAGCACGACAGTAAGGATGAATATATAGAGCACAAGCTCTAGGACATAAAATACTAAATAAAGGACATAAAATACTAACATCACCAGGAAATCAACTCAAAGTGATATTAATTTAGGAAGTCTGTTCTGATTTTGGGCATGTATAGAAGCCTGTCAATCACAGTATATTATTTTGCGATATCATACACCTATACATACCCTATACTCTACATCTTTATTTACATATATTTAGATACAAATCCGTTAAAATACTAGTGAGAGAAATCATATGTCATATCATGCTATTTCAAATAGAAATCAGATTGGAACTGCTGAAAGTCAAAGACCGTCGACAGTAGCCTGCTGTGCCCTGGAAATGAATGAAAGAGGCCAAAATGGGCATGCTCACAGGCAGCATCACAGAACACAACCAACATCTGTTGTCTCAATAAGAGGAGTCACACTTTAACAAAGTATGTACTATCTACTGTATCTACCTATACCAGGGTTCCCCAAATTCGGCCGGCAGTGATTTTATTTTGGGGGAAATAAAAATTATTTTTCGATGTTGGACATAAAAGACTGTAAAATCACTAGGAAATCAGCTCAAAGCGATAATTTAGAAAATCTGTTCCCAAGTATTCCCACGTGTAAAAAGAGAGGCATATGTGATTGTATCCCAATGTAATCAAGGTTTGAAATGATTCTGTTTTTGTCAAATACTATATCTGTTTGGGATTATTGCTGTCAAATTGTTCCGGCCCCCGACCATCCGGTCAAGGAAAAATCAGTCCACGGCTGAATGTAATTGGGGAACCCTGACCTACACTCTCTGACAGTCTGCTTTCAAAATGCTTTCTAAATGCCATATGAATGCATGGAGGGAGGCATTATTTTCTAAGTAAAAAAATAAAAACAAATGTTTTCAAAGAAAAAAGACAACAGTTCACTAGGGATTGAGTGTTGAGTGAGACCATGTTGAAGATGTGTGGTGAACAGTACAGTAAATCAGGCCATATTTACAGTTAGACTAAAAATATCTGGCAGGAGCCCATAGGTGCAGTATGACTGCCTGGCATATACATTATCCAACCCTCCTGGGTGACACTGATCCCATAACAAATCAAATCAGCACTAGTTAGTTCATCAACACTGTTAACACCCAAACATGCCTGATGGCTACATACGGTGCTGTGCCAAAACATGAGTCCTGTCACATTAACCAGAAGAGAGGAGCCATATGACAGATTCTGAGTCAGGTGTCCATTTTGGAACCATCTCAGGCTCTGGTCAGTCTTAGGCAGTAGCATTAAAAACACTGAATAATGTATGTAAGCCAAATTGTTTATAAAAAAATAGTTTTAAGCAGTAAAAGTGCTGTGTTTTCATGTGTATAACACCTTAGTAACGTTTGGCAGAGCCTGAGCAGTCCACCTAGCAGAGTCCCAGCAGTAAGGCTAAGACATGGCAGAGAGAGAATCAGCCCTGGCACACACACAGCTACGCTGGGAGGAAGAGAGATGGAGAGCCATTTTTAGAATTTCAGGGGGCGTCGAAAGAACGATGGATGGGCGGCATGTAAAAACCAGAGCATGTTCTTGGTTAACGTTTGTCTACCGCTGAGCAAATGATACTTAAGCCCTGAACATAGTGGTCATTTAAGACATTTTAAATAACATTTAAAAAGAAAAATCCTCCAAAACAAAATACTAAAATCCACATTACGGATTACATAACAGTCCCCAATTTCTTTTTATCAATCACGACAACCATATTGCTTGCATTATAGTACATTATAGCAATCCACCCCCATTTTCACCAGAAAATCTATCGGGTACAGATCTTTTGGGTACTTAAAACAACATCCCATTAAGGCATTCAAATCTACCTTTTCAAAAGTGACACTACTGCGTACTATAGCCCCAATAAAGGATCCTCCTCCTTCTCTGGGTCACGGTACTGGTGGATGATAGGCTGTGGCACTGGCACCCCAGAGTAATGGGTGAGCTGAGCTGAACGGCTCACTGAGAAGTGGAGTGTGTGTGTGTTTGTGGAATGTGGAGGCGATGTGTGCAGACAGGCCCTGCCGAGGCTCCAACCAACCCAACCACGAGACACTTTGACTGGGCTCTATTTGAGCCGGCAGCAGCCTGGGAGGACGAGGACTTAGTTCACTCACTCGGGCAGAAAGAGCAGAGGCCCACGTAACCGCATCAAGTCAGAGTTATCTCACTATCTCTCTGGAAAGGGATAGAGTGAGTGGTGTGTGACCCACATGTAACACTCATCCCTCCTTTGTTTGTGGGTGGGAGGGATGGAGGCTCGGGACTGAGAGAAATGCATTAATGAGACTGAGCTAGTGTGTAAGCTTTGTGAGGGGGTGGATGCTCAAGGGAGAAGTTGCGCGGACCCAACCAAAGACCTAGGATCAGATTACCCGACCTTAAAACAATCTGACCCTAGACCAGGGGTTATGGGCAATTTTAACCAATCAGTGGTGGACATTCCTCTTCCGTCCATGTGACGTTAGACCCCATTAACTATTACCTGTTTTTCTGAGCCTACGAGAAATTAGTAACAGGTTTTGATCGCAAGAAAGTCGTTTTCCACTTCTGTTTCAATTCAACCTACCATGGAACTTAAGCTATAAGGCTCACCTTATTGAAATGAAATCCATCAGATCCATGGTGACACCAAGTAACTTGCAATAATTGGTTGTGTAGCTGACATTAGTCAGGTTGACCTTCTTCTTATACATCTGTCCCACCTCAAAGTCCTGCAACAGTATGTGGATGTGTGAAATACCTGCATGTCATTTTGTCTGAAATGACTGCAGAGTATGAAATAACTGTATGTCATTTTGGGTGAAATTACTGCACAGTATGACATGCCTGCATCTTCTGCAATACAATACAATGCATAGTTATACAACGCAGAGCAATGTACCTTGAAGAGGACGATTTCTGGCTTGCTGATGAAAGGTGAGCCTTTGAATTCCTTCCCCTGTATAACTCTTTTACCAGCCACTGGAGGTTTCCCCACCGGCAGCAAAGACAGATTCTGTCTCTCTGCTTGCGACTGTAATGATTTAGTCTCTTCATTTGGAGTGCTCTGGAAAATCAGGGGGGAAATGAACACCAATTCAGGTCATATTTCAAAGTCGAAAAATATCCATATATTGATATACTACAGCTTGTGAATTTTAGACAAACAAACAGATATAAAACTTTGGCTTATGTTTCTTTCAAAGCCATATTGACACAAAAGGGCATGGCCAATGCAACCAACACCATACCATGGAACAAATGAAATAAACAATATGTTAACAATTATTTAAATTCACAAGTACACTACAGTAGATCAACTCTACAAACAAAACATAAATAGTGTATGATTGTAAACAGCAGTTGCATAATATGTAGCGTACTGGCCTGTAGTTATTGTCTACCAGTGGAAACCGTTCTAAATTCTCATAGACAGGCCATTCATGTCCCGCTCAGTTAATCAAGGCAGACAAGGCAGCATCCAGACACAAACAAGACAAGACATCAGCCTTTGAGGAAGAGCGCTAATGTGATATGCATTTAGGAAAATGTTAATGTTGATAAAATTGCAGTGATTTCTGTCTCGCCCTCAAGAGTTAAGGAGCTGAGTAATTTTGGCCTATGGTCCTTTACTTTTGTGTAAACTAAACTCATAACAACTCGGCTCACAACCCAATCCTCATGTGACGTGATGTCATGAGGACATCATTTGCAGAAGTGCCTGTGAAAAGTAAAAACCTTTCCACATGACTTCTCGCACACAGGACTATCTGGCCTGAATGACTGTCATGTTCCGTTGGAGGCTTCCAAGGCACCAGCAAATGAGAAGTGATGTCTGTCGCCATGGATCTCAAGAGTGGGAGAGAGGCAGTAGAGGCAACCCACTGCTGCTGGCTGGGGAGTAGTAGCACAGTTCTAAAGCTACCCTTTCTCCTGTTCTATACAATATGACCTAGTGGTACCAGTCCCAGTTTACCATTTATTTCTCACTTAGTACAGTGAGGGAAAAAAGTATTTGATCCCCTGCTGATTTTGTATGTTTGCCCACTGACAAAGAAATGATCAGTCTATAATTTTAATGGTAGGTTTATTTGAACAGTGAGAGAGAATAACAACAAAAAAATCCAGAAAAACGCATGTAAAAAATGTTATAAATTGATTAGCATTTTAATGAGGGAAATAAGTATTTGACCCCCTCTCAATCAGAAAGATTTCCGGCTCCCAGGTGTCTTTTATACAGGTAACGAGCTGAGATTAGGAGCACACTCTTAAAGGGAGTGCTCCTAATCTCAGTTTGTTACCTGTATAAAAGACACCTGTCCACAGAAGCAATAAATCAATCAGATTCCAAACTCTCCACCATGGCCAACACCAAAGAGCTCTCCAAGGATGTCAGGGACAAGATTGTAGACCTACACAAGGCTGGAATGGGCTACAAGACCATCGCCAAGCAGCTTGGTGATAAGGTGACAACAGTAGGTGCGATTATTCGCAAATGGAAGAAACACAAAATAACTGTCAACCTCCCTCGGCCTGGGGCTCCATGCAAGATCTCACCTCGTGGAGTTGCAATGATCATGAGAACGGTGAGGAATCAGCCCAGAACTACACAGGAGGATCTTGTCAATGATTTCAAGGCAGCTGGGACCATAGTCACCAAGAAAACAATTGGTAACACACTACGCCGTGAAGGACTGAAATCCTGCAGCGCCCGCAAGGTCCCCATGCTCAAGAAAGCACATATACAGGCCCGTCTGAAGTTTGCCAATGAACATCTGAATGATTCAGAGGAGAACTGGGTGAAAGTGTTGTGGTCAGATGAGACCAAAATCGAGCTCTTTGGCATTAACTCAACTCGCCGTGTTTGGAGGAGGAGGAATGCTGCCTATGACCCCAAGAACACCATCCCCACCGTCAAACATGGAGGTGGAAACATTATGCTTTGGGGGTGTTTTTCTGCTAAGGGGACAGGACAACTTCACCGCATCAAAGGGACGATGGACGGGGCCATGTACCATCAAATCTTGGGTGAGAACCTCCTTCCCTCAGCCAGGGCATTGAAAATGGGTCGTGGATGGGTATTCCAGCATGACAATGACCAAAAACACATGGCCAAGGCAACAAAGGAGTGGCTCAAGAAGAGGCAAATTAAGGTCCTGGAGTGTCCTAGCCAGTCTCCAGACCTTAATCCCATAGAAAATCTGTGGAGGGAGCTGAAGGTTCGAGTTGCCAAACGTCAGCCTTGAAACCTTAATGACTTGGAGAAAATCTGCAAAGAGGAGTGGGACAAAATCCCTCCTGAGATGTGTGCAAACCTGGTGGCCAACTACAAGAAACGTCTGACCTCTGTGATTGCCAACAAGGGTTTTGCCATCAAGTACTAAGTCATGTTTTTCAGAGGGGTCAAATACTTATTTCCCTCATTAAAATGCAAATCAATTTATAACATTTTTGACATGCGTTTTTCTGGATTTTTTTGTTGTTATTCTGTCTCTCACTGTTCAAATAAACCTACCATTAAAATTATAGACTGATCATGTCTTTGTCAGTGGGAAAACGTACAAAATCAGCAGGGGATCAAATACTTTTTTCCCTCACTGTATTTCATAGTTCTCAATGGTCAATTGTGTTTTCAGATTTACCATAAGCCAATAAGGCTTGTTTGACTACACTATAGAACAAATTACTTATGTTTATTACACTTATGGATATACATTTACAGTGGCTTGCGAAATTATTTACCCCCCTTGGCATTTTTCCTATTTTGTTGCCTTTCAACATGGAATTAAAATGGATTTTTTTGGGGTCTGTATAATTTGATTTACACAACATGCCTACCACTTTGAAGATGCAACATTTCTTTTTTTGTGAAACAAACAAGAAATAAGACAAACAAACTGAAAACTTGAGCGTGCATAACTATTCAACCCCCCAAAATCAATACTTTGTAGAGCCTTCTTTTGCAGCAATTACAGCTGCAAGTCTCTTGGGGCATGTCTCTATAAGCTTGGCACATCTAGCCACTGGGATTTTTGCCCATTCTTCAAGGCATAACTGCTCCAGCTCCTTCAAGTTGGATGGGTTCCGCTTGTGTACAGCAATCTTTAAGTCATACCACAGATCCTCAATTGGATTGAGGTCTGTGCTTTGACTAGGCCATTCCAAGACATTTAAATGTTTCCTCTTAAACCACTCGAGTGTTGTTTTAGCAGTATTCTTAGGGTCATTGTCCTGCTGGAAGGAGAACCTCCATCCCAGTCTCAAATGTCTGGAAGACTGAAACAGGTTTCCCTCAAGAATATCCCTGTATTTAGCGCTGTCCTTCATTCCTTCAATTCTAACCAGTTTCCCGGTCCCTGCCGATGAAAAACATCCCCACAGCATGATGCTGCCACCACCATGCTTCACTGTGGGGATGGTGTTCTCGGGGTGATGAGAGGTGTTGGGTTTGCGCCAGACATAGCGTTTTCCTTGATGGCCAAAAAGCTCAATTTCAGTCTAATCAGACCAGTGTACCTTCTTCCATATGTTTCGGGAGTATCCCACATGCCTTTTGGCGAACACCAAACGTGTTTGCTTATTTTTTTCTTTAAGCAATGGCTTTTTTCTGGCCACTCTTCCGTAAAGCCCAGCTCTGTGGAGTGTACAGCTTAAAGTGGTCCTATGTACAGATACTCCAATCTCCGCTGTGGAGCTTTACAGCTCCTTCAGGGTTATCTTTGGTCTCTTTGTTGCCTCTCTGATTAATGCCCTCCTTGCCTGGTCCGTGAGTTTTGGTGGGCGGCCCTCTCTTGGCAGGTTTGTTGTGGTGCCATATTCTTTCCATTTTTTTATAATGGATTTAATGGTGCTCCGTGGGATGTTCAAAGTTTTGGATATTGTTTTATAACCCAACCCTGATCTGTACTTCTCCACAACATGGTCCCTGACCTGTTTGGAGAGCTCCTTGGTCTTCATGGTGCCGCTTGCTTGGTGGTGCCCCTTGCTTAGTGGTGTTGCAGACTCTGGGGCCTTTCAGAACAGGTGTATATATACTGAGATCATGTGACAGATAATGTGACACTTAGATTGCACACAGGTGGACTTTATTTAACTAATTATGTGACTTCTGAAGGTAATTGGTTGCACCAGATCTTATTTAGGGGCTTCATAGCAAAGGGGGTGAATACATATGCACGCACCAATTTTCCGCTATTTATTTAGTATAATCTTTTTTAACAAGTTATTTTTTTAATTTCACTTCACCAATTTGGACTATTTTGTGGATGTCCATTACATGAAATCCAAATAAAAATCCATTTAAATTACAGGTTGTAATGCAACAAAATAGGAAAAACGCCAAGGGGGATGAATACTTTTGCAAGGCACTGTATTTTGAGATGGAACACAAAAAGGGAATGGAGTTGAGCATTGTGTCTAATCTGAATATGATTGTATTTGTGAGTTGATACAATGATAAGTGTGTTGATGATGATGTGTGTTATTAAAATGGTACCTGGTGAACTTGACGTTTCTGGTCCCACAGGCCAGTGAACTCAGGCTGCGCCAGGCTGTCCGTGAGGCCCTGCTCCTCCTCCAGGTCCCTGCTCTCCTCCTGGTCAGACAGCTCTGATGAAGAGCTGCTGTCACTAAACACTGTGTCCTGCTGGGAAGGCCGTGAGGAGGTGGTTGGATGCTCCTTTAATCATGGGGAAAACACACACCAACCAGAGTTTTCATGTCATGTGTACCATTTTCTTTATTAGACTCTTGTTTCAGCAGTCTGATTTTTTTAATTTCCGCTCACTCGTTTTCTTTTCTCTGCCTTTGTTTCTGCCGGCTGTGGATCAAGGCTCTGAAGGACCTTCTCTGGAGATCTCCCCTGCCCTGCCAACCTCTCTACAAGGCTCACTTGGGTGGGAGGGAACAGCAGAGCATGGCGCCTCTTGCGTCTCTCTAACAACTCCTCTTCCAGCAGTAACTTTGAGACGATTTCCACCCGTTTGGATTTCTGCTTTTCCTCAAATTCTCTGAAAAACGACCACAACAACAACAACAAGCCATTGTGAGCAAATTAGGATCATATTTCTCCTTGGCGCGTTATTGTGAGAAGGAAACACCCATGCATTAAGGGGGAGAGAGAAGCAGATTGATCAGACGAACACACTCTTTCTTTCGGTGGAAGTCCTGGAGCTTTTTCTGTTGGTACATGTGCTTGGTGCTGTTGGTACCCTGTGTCTGTAGGGACTCTCTTAGCTGTCTCTCCTCCTCCTCTTGTCTCCGAGCCTGGGCTTTGGCCCTCGTCTGTTGGGCTCGCAGGCTCTCCTGGAAACAACACAAATGTAGAGTGAACAAGGTCAAGGAGGAATGATACTTCCCCTTTGTTCATGAGGACAACTGTCGAGAGAACAAAACACAAACTAGGCTTTCAGTAAGAATAATACTGATGCTTCTTTAAGCAGGGAATATACTGTGTGATTTCAAAACAATGATGCAATGATTGTAGTAATCAATTAGAAATTCAATCGTGCAGTGAGGGCTTCCATCACACTGTGTTCACTCTACTAATACAGCAGCAATTGGTCAAGATTATTAAACTACTAAATCGTACAAAGAGGTCCAAAGTGTATTCCCAGCTTAATATAGTAAATCAGAACATTTGTCCGTCCATTGGAAGGCAAAATAAATTGTGTCACCTTGTGTTCATGGGGCGGCAGGTAGCTTAGTGGGTAAGAGCGTTGTGCCAGTAACCGAAAGGTCGCTGGTTCTAATCCACGGGCCGACTAGGTGAAAAATCTGTCGATGTGCCCTTAAGCAAGGCACTTAACCCTAATTGCTCATGTAAGTCGCTCTGGATAAGAGCGTCTGCTAAATGACTAAAATGTAAATGTAATGACAATGTGACGATGCCCATTGCTATTTTCCATTTGGCTGGACCCTCAGAAACACGAGCTAGGAGCCGAGGACCAACGCTCTTATCTTAACTCTACTCAATGCCTAAACAATAGCCTTGGGTCGCGGAATTTCATGTTCACACTCAAAAAAGTGTGCACTGCTTACTTGGGTGGCTGCAATGTTGGCCTTCAATGACAGGACTGCCTGCATCCTTTTCTGCCTCAGCCCTCGACTCTGCTGCTCCTTCTCTGCCTCTTCCCGATGCATCCTGGACACAAGAGGGACGTAGCTATCATTCAAGAGTGAAGGAGGGTGCATACATTCATTTGTTATGATGTTAATTATAAACTGCTATGGGATAGCTGGTTATCAACTCTACGAGTTCATAGCTAAGTTCAATACATTCTATATGCTCATGTTATATGTGTATTAGCTGTTGATAGGTTGAACACAGCTGTTACCTGTTGATAGGTTGAACACAGCCGTTACCTGTTGATAGTCTCTTTTAGATACAGTGCTGCTTTCTGGTGGCTAGCCTGGGCCAGCTCTGTGGTCCTCTGACAGTGAGTCTCCTCCTCCCTCTGTATGGCCGCCTGCCTCCTGTTAAAAGACAAACAACATCACGCTCAAATGGAAAGAATCTTTACTAATGACAATTCAATTATCTCAGTAACAATAGGCTAGGCTACTGTGTAGTATTTTTTTGTATGTCTATACAGACAGATTAACCTGGGTCATGACAATATTATGGAAAATGTTATCATAATTACCATGTATGGCACTTTGTATGTAGTCTTTCGTGACAGACATAACAATAGAAATGTGCACATGTGATATTTTGTATTTGTATTTATTATGGATCCCCGTTAGCTGCTGCCCTGCAGCAGGTAGTCTTACTGGGGTCCAGCAAAAATTAAGGCAGTAATACATTATAATACAACATTTAAACATTAAAATACATTTTACAACAGATTTCACAATACATTAACGGTGTGCCCTCCGGCCACTACAACACACAATCCAGGTGTACGTGTGTGTATAGTGTGTATGTTATGTGTGTTTGTATGTGTGTGTTTGTACCTGTGTGTACAAAGTTTTGGGTGCTGAGATTACTTTGTATGTGACATTAGTACTGTCTAGTTTGTGTGCAATAAAGTTATGTTGCTCACAAAAAAACTAACAAATCAAAAGGAGTGAGCTGCTTTACGCTTTGAGGCACTGTTTCCGGAGCTGCAGGCTCTGGGTGGAGGTGTCCTCCTTCTGTAGCCTGGCCTCCCCTCTCTGGGCCTGCAGCACCTGGTAGGCCTGCTCCTCCTCCTGCACCTCCACACGGAGGAGGGAGAAACGACCCAATTCCACCTCCACCTGACACAGCTCCAGTCTGCAGAGAAAGGGGGAGTGGTTGGACGGAGGGAGATGGGGGGAGAAAGGAGAGAGAGAGAGAGAGAGAGAGAGAGAGAGGGGGGGGGGGGGGGGGGGGGGGGGGGGGGGGGGCAGGGAAGGTCAAGGATGAGAGTGGTGCTAAAGCTAGTTGTCAATGTGCAGCACTATGAGATTTCAGCTAGGAAAAGTCTACAAGGAAAATGGTTTGTTCTAATGGGAGCTTGTGGCATTTGAATCAAATGTATCTTGAAAAAGCATCTTGGATGCAACAATAAACATATGTTTGAAGAACAATATATATAATTGCAAGTAGCGGAAGTATTGTATCTATTTGCCCAACTGGAATAGCACTCAAAGGGTGAATATCTCTTTAAGATAGATAAACTTGGCAGTCACTTTGGAGCCTTGTAATGGGGCCTAAATCATGCTGCAGTAGTGCAGACTCACTCATGTTCCCTCAGAGTGTTGGCCACATGTGACTCCAGCTCCTCCTCTCGCTGTAACTCCTGACATAGGCGCTTGTGCTGGGCTCGGAGGCGAAACACGGCCACACTGCAAGAAAACACATGGGTGCTAAGGGACATTGTATTTGTTGCTAAGTGTTGTATAAAATAAAATCATTATCATCTAATTGTTTGGTTTGGATCAAGTCAAAAACAATCCCACTAACTTAATTCACATGGGGTTAAAGAGGTCATCACCTGGGGCAATATGTATCAAGCGTCTCAGAGTAGGAGTGCTGACTTAGGACCAGATCACAATGAATAAGGTTACATGGACAGGGGGGGATCTGATCCTAGATCATTACTCCTACTCTGAGTCACTTCATACAGTACATACGCCCCCTGACCTGGCTATATCTGGGTTTGCTTTGTTTGTGCCTACCTGTTGTCTTCCTCTTTCTGTTGCTCTATCTCCTCTTCCACTCTTTCTCTCTGCCTCTCCAGCTCAGAAATATGCAGACGGCAAACTTTGAGCTCCTCCCTGGAAACCAAGAAGTAAAGGCAAAACACTGCACTAAATCTACAACAACAACAACAAACCACAATGTGAAAAGCTCTCATTATGACAGTCACAAGACCATTCAGAGACTGTTAGCAAGGTAATAGGTTGGATGTGGACGTAAAAATGAATGAACGGCCATTCTGTGACTGGAGGTGGTTCCATAAAGAAAGGTGCTATTTGTTGTGCTGACAAAGAAGTCATGAAGGTGTGCTGAAGCAGGGACAGCTGTGAGATTGCAATGCACCCAACAGCTTTGAATGGCCCAATGTTCTCTTTGCATTCTAATGAAGTGCAACATAACAATCTGTGACTGGGCTAAAGAGCTGAAGCAAATAATGATGGATCATTATGGTTCAGGCCATCTGTATATTGGCTAAAAGCCAAGTGCTTAAGAGTGCTTTTATGCTGCTATTCCAATATGGCCCTGGCCACAAAAAAGATTGCTACTGCAGTGTGTTGTTTTGTGTCAGCACAGAATGACCACCATTTATGTTTGTGCTAAAGGTCTGCATCGCAGCTCATTGGGTGCTTAATGGCTTGCTGTTGCACAAATCAACAACAAATGTGGA
Source organism: Coregonus lavaretus (assembly GCF_964263955.1). Taxonomy (NCBI): domain Eukaryota; kingdom Metazoa; phylum Chordata; class Actinopteri; order Salmoniformes; family Salmonidae; genus Coregonus; species Coregonus lavaretus. The sequence continues at coordinate 22,868,148 of NC_140009.1, forward strand.
CACATTATCAGAAATGTGTCCTCTTTGGCTGAAATTATGTTTCTTCTAATAGCCAAATCAATGAATTACAGAAACTGTTCCTTGGTTTAGGGCAGGCCTAAAAATGGGGCATTGGAATGTATTTGGGCAGAGAAAATCTTTGATTTGTGTTAAGGTGGCATATAAAGGTCTGATCCTTGCCAAACACAGGCTGCGTCCCAAATAAAACTCTATTTCCTTTATAGTGCACTACAGAAGTATTTGGGACGCAAACACAGACCTGGCTTCCAGCACATTGTGCTCCTTCTGTCGGTGGAAGCAGTCCAGCTGGTCCAGGTTTCTTCTCAGCTTGAACATCCGTGCTGTCTCTGCATAACTCTTCTTTCCGCTACGTCCACCATCCTCTGCAAGGTCGTCATCATTATCCGCCCTTTGCAGATACAAGAGACATTGGCCTAGGTTTGGTGAATGGTCAAGAATTTATCACTAGTAATAACATGGAGTAATCTAACAATATAAGGCACACCACTATTAATGTAAAATAATGTATTTATAATCCATAATCTCATTCCCAGACACTTGCACAATAGTCTTGGGATGAGGTTAGATAATCCTAGACAAAATATTATTATAAGTAAAAAGTTATTTATAAGCCAAAAGCCAAAATTAGTATGTTGCTTAATAAAGATGAATATTTAAAGCTGAATGAAACCACATTTTTCAATCAAATAATCTGTCCTCAAAGCAGCAGAGACACCCACCAGTTAGTAGCATCTAACTCTAAAGAAAACTCTGTTGCATCCGTTGGTTGTGCTGGGTCCTCTCTGAAGGTCTCCTCTCCTGTGCCTTCATCTGAATTTGTGGGAATACAACTTTATAATGGCTAACTAGCTAGGCTACTGTATGTTTGCATTTACATGAATGTGTGATTAAGGCCCTACAAGACACATAGATACAGAACAACAACAACAAATGGCTAAACAAATGTTAGACCTAGCTACCTCCTGTATCCTCATCTGTCCAGGTGTTGAGTGGAGGATATTCAGAATGAAAAGAGGAGATGGAGACTTCCTCTGAAGGACTATCCCTGTCAGATGCGTCCATAAGACCTAAATTGAACAACATTGGTGAACTTTAGTCAACAGAAATAACTTCAAATGACAAAGAGCTCACAGACCTAAAGTTAGCTAGCTAGTAAGATGGCTAGTGTCATTACATTAAACATGTTCAGGTAGCTAGACTCATTCGTTTGCAACAGCCAACCTCGCTAGCTAGTTAGCAAGCATTGTAGCAAGCTAACTTACTAGCTAGCTAGCTAACATGATTAGCGTATATGTGGCTACTTTAAAATGTTATCTTATCTTGATTGACTGTGTTGTTGTTACCTGGAGTTCTTTCTGCAACTTTGAAGTCGCTAAATGTGTAACTTGCAGGCTAGCTAGATGGCTACTGTCTTCTCTTGTTTGAAACGTCAAGCCACTGAAGCCAGCTGCCAAACCAAGTGTGTTAGTAGTGTTTCCATGGACACCAGAGAGGGGCGGAAGCTTTAACGCGAGATGTGTGTGTGGATTCTTCTCCCCGCTCTCCTTTTCTCAGGCGCATATGATGCAATATGAATTTGCTTTCATCAGAGGAAAGGTACAGTAGCTAGTGTGTTAGACTGTCCATATCCTCTATCTGGTTTATCGCTCTCCCTCCTCTCTTCTCCCCCCATCATCTTCCCCCAGGAGAGTGGGAGAGCAACACTACAGTAGATCAGTGGGTGAGTGACGGGAGACAACTTGAAGAAAGTCATTAAACATTGACATTTTTCTGTAAATCAGCAGATCCATTAGTTCTGTATACAGGTAACTGCCAAAATAACGGAAACATTTTAGTAAATGAAGGATACAAAGTTGGTTAAGTGTACCTATTAAGCCGACCAAAATCTAAGTTTAGACATTTCCAAAGTATATACAGCCCTAATTTTCATAAGGAAAATTTAGATAAAATGAAAGATTGATATCTCATGTGAAGTTTCATGACTTTACTTACACCATTTCTTTATGTGAGATAAACATATCTGATAAAATATGTGAAAAGTCTGGACTGGGCTTAATGGGTACTGAATGTGCCCTTTAAGCCCATGGATGTTCCAAATAAGCCCAACTCTTAAATAATCTATTTCAATTCATTTCCAGATGTTAAAAATGTACAAACTGACATTTCTTATGTAAGCTTAAATTATAATAATCTCCCCTAAAGTTATTAAAATCAATATATCATTACTATTCATCATGGAAGTAGCATTCATAACAGGGGTGTGTCCAATCGTATCTGCAGAGATCAATCTGGGCCCAGGCTTTTGTTCTTGCCAACCAGTACACACCTGATTCAACTAATCAACTAATAATAAACTTCAAGCAAGACTTGATTAGTTGAATCAGGTGTTACTGCTTTGGTTAGAACAAAATCCTGCACCCGGCCCGGCCATCTGTGGATAAGACGCCATACACAAAGACCGTAACATAAACATAAACAACTTTTAATTAATTATCTGAAAGCTGGTTCACATTTGCTGTACTCCTATTCATGTTCATTAGTTCAACTTGTCTTCCTAAAGCCTGTCTGAAGACCGTTTCAAATCTCCCTCTCTACTGTTGAATTACAAAGGTACATGTGGTGAACCAAAAAATAGAAACACCTGGATGAATGAGGGACAACAATATGACAATGTCCTGGCCCTAACTGCATGAGTAATTGTCCAATAATCTTCTTGTCCCTCATTTGTTTAATACTTGTAGGTATTTTATTCCTTATTCTCCTCTCTCTACATCAATGACTACCTGTCCACTCCTAACATATTGGAGGGAGTACAAAAGCTTTTAATTGTTTTTAATATTGGTAAAGGCACCATGGCTAGATGCATAATATGCATAGCTGGAGTTTTTGAGTATTTTAATCAACTTAAATAAAAATAAAAATACATATTTATGCTCAGATTTATTATATTATGGATATCAACAAACAATCCCCATGTGTTTTAATGCAAACTGGGCTTAATAGGATCATACTGGGTTTCACACCCTGATCTGTTTCACCTGTATTGTGCTTGTCTCCTGCCCCCACCAGGTGTCTCCCATCCCCCCCCCCAATTATCCCCTGTGTATTTATGCCTGCGTTTTCTGTTTGTCTGTTGCCAGTTCGTCTTGTCCCGCCAAGTCGTGCCAGCGTCTTTCTCCGTGTTTTTTCCTCTTTCTGGTTTTGTTCTAGTCTCCCCGGTTATGACCTGTTTTGCCTGTCCTGAGCCTGCCTGCCGTCTACATCTGACAACTATTATCTGGATTACGAACCCCTGCCTGTCCTCAACCTACCTTTGCCTGCCCCTGCATCTGGGTCTCATCCTCAGTCATGATAGTACGAACTGGCCATGACTGACCCAGCAGACTCGGACCAGCATTGCAACACTGTCTCCTCACAAGGAGCCACCATTGGAAGACACAAGGAGTTACTACATAACCTTATGGAAGGATTCCACACCTTGGCGGAACACCATGACCATGCCATCAGTGCATTTTTGGAACAATTCCGCAGACTATCTATTAGGCATCAAGCCACAACGGAAATTTCCCAGACTCTCAGTAACCCCGCTACCAGTGGTGCTTCTCCCCAGCCTACCCCGACTTCCCGAGAACCCCGCTTACCTCCTCCGGAGCGCTACGCTGGGGATCCCGGGATCCCGCCAAGGTGTGGAATTGCTACGCTGACGATACACAACTAATCTTCTCCTTTCCCCCTTCTGATAACCAGGTGGCGAATCGCATCTCTGCATGTCTGGCAGACATATCAGTATGGATGACGGATCACCACCTCAAGCTGAACCCTGGCAAGACGGAGCTGCTCTTCCTCCCGGGGAAGGACTGCCCGTTCCATGATCTCGCCATCACGGTTGACAACTCCGCTGTGTCCTCCTCCCAGAGTGCGAAGAGCCTAGGCGTGACCCTGGACAACACCCTGTCGTTCTCCGCCAACATCAAGGCGGTGACCCGCTCCTGCAGGTTCATGCTCTACAACATTCGGAGAGTGCGACCCTGCCTTACACAGGAAGCGGCGCAGGTCCTGGTCCAGGCACTTGTCATCTCCCGTCTGGACTACTGCAACTCGCTGTTGGCTGGGCTCCCTGCCTGTGCCATTAAACCCCTACAACTCATCCAGAATGCCGCAGCCCGTCTGGTGTTCAACCTTCCCAAGTTCTCTCACGTCACCCCCCTCCTCCGCACACTCCACTGGCTTCCAGTTGAAGCTCGCATCCGCTACAAGACCATGGTGCTTGCCTATGGAGCAGTGAGGGGAACGGCACCTCTGTACCTTCAGGCTCTGATCAGTCCCTACACCCAAACGAGGACATTGCGTTCATCCACCTCTGGCCTGCTGGCTCCCCTTCCTCTGCGGAAGCATAGCTCCCGCTCAGCCCAGTCAAAACTGTTCGCTGCTCTGGCACCCCAATGGTGGAACAAGCTCCCTCACGACGCCAGGACAGCGGAGTCACTCACCACCTTCCGGAGACATTTGAAACCCCACCTCTTTAAGGAATACCTGGGATAGGATAAAGTATTCCTTCTAACCCCCCCCCCCCCCCCCCCAAATTGTAAAGTGGTTATCCCACTGGCTATAGGGTGAACGCACCAATTTGTGAGTCGCTCTGGCTAAGAGCGTCTGCTAAATGACGTTAATGTGCCCTTGAGCAAGGCACTTAACCCTAATTGCTCCTGTAAGTCGCTCTGGTTAAGAGCGTCTGCTAAATGACTAAAATGTAAATGTAATGAACCTGCCTGCCGTTTCTCTCCCAGTGCTCCCTCATTTTTGAGCTGCAGCCCTCTTTGTTTCCATTGGACCATTCAAAGATAGCATATCTTATAACGCTGATGTCTGGGAAGGCACTATGCCTGGGCTAAGGCGGTGTGGGAGCAACAATCCACTGTTTGCCTTAGTCTGGAGGATTTTGTGGCGGCAGTAAGGAAGGTGTTCGATTCTCCGTTGTCTGGGAGAGTGGCGGCTCGGAAGCTACTTCAACTGCGTAGTGTGGCAGACTACGCGGTAGACTTTGCACTTTAGCCGCCGAGACACATTCCTTCATGGATTATCGGAGGGGATTAAGGAAGAGTGGAGGTCGACGCCTCGGATGTTGGAGTGGGGGCCGTCCTGTCCCAGCGTTCTGCACAGGACCAAAAGCTGCATCTCTGCGCTTTCCTTTCCCATCGTCTTAATCCCTTGGAGAGGAACTATGACGTTGGTATCCGGGAACTTCTTGCGGTCAAGATGGCGCTGGAGGAATGGAGACACAGGGGTGGAACATCCATTCCTAGTGTGGACCGACCATAAGAATCTGGAATATCTCTGCACCTCAACTCAAGGCAGGCTCGTTGGGCTCTGTTGTTCACTCGTTTCAATTTCACCATCTCCTACCATCCTGCGTCCAAGAATGTGAAGCCTGATGCCCTCTCTCGCTTGCATAGCTCCGCAGCTTCACCATCTGACCCAGAGACCATCCCGCTACCTCCTGTCTAGCAGCGACACTTGTCTGGGGTATCGAGGGCCTGGTCCGCAAGGTGTAGCGTTCCCAGCCGTACCCAGGGGAGGCCCGGCTAACCAGTTGTTTATCCCGGATTCTGCCAGGTCCCCGGTCCTGGAATGGGCTCATTCCTCTAATCTAACCTGCCATCCCAGCTCCCGTCGGGCCCTGGCCTTCCTCCGACAATGTTTTCGGTGGCCCACTATGGTTTCTGACGTCTACGCATTCAACGCCACATGCACGGTGTGTGCTCAGAATAAGACTCTGCGGCAAGCTCCAGCCGGCCTCCTTCAACCACTCCCTGTTCCTCATTGCCCCTTGTCCCATATGTCACTGGTCTCCCTCCATCTGATGGCAACACCACCATCCTTATGGTGGTGGATAGGTTTTCCAAAGCCGCCCATTTCATCCCCCTTCCCAAGTTACCCTCAGCCAAGGAGACAGCCCAACTTATGGTACATCACGTCTTCCGAATCCATGGACTTCCGGTTGACATAGTCTCCGATTGTGGTCCTCAGTTCTCATCCCGATTCTGGAAGGCGTTCTGCACCCTCATTGGGTCGGCGGCCAGCCTGTCCTTCAGGTTTCATCCTCAATCTAACGGCCAGTCGGAGCGTGCCAATCAGGACCTGGAGACGACTCTTCGGTGCCTCGTCTCGGCCAACCCCACCACCTGGAGCCAGCAACTTGTGTGGGTGGAGTACGCCCGGAACACCCTTCCCTGCTCGGCCACTGGTCTCTCGCCCTTCGAGTGCTCCGTAGGTTATCAGCCCCCGCTCTTCCCTGAGAAAGAGGTCAACATACCCTCGGCCCAAATGTTCGTCCACCGCTGTCGGCGTACCTGGAAGAGAGCCCGGTACATTTACATTTACATTTTAGTCATTTAGCAGACGCTCTTAACCAGAGCGACTTACAGGAGCAATTAGGGTTAAGTGCCTTGCTCAAGGGCACATTAACGTCATTTAGCAGACGCTCTTAGCCAGAGCGACTCACAAATTGGTGCGTTCACCCTATAGCCAGTGGGATAACCACTTTACAAAAAATGTAAACGGTACTGTCACACCGTGATCTGTTTCACCTGTCTTGTGCTTGTCTCCACCCCCCACCAGGTGTTTCCCATTCCCCCCCCCCCCCCCCCCCATTATCCCCTATGTATTTATACCTGTGTTTTCTGTTTGTCTGTTGCCAGTTCGTCTTGTCATGCCAGCGTCTTTCTTCGTGTTTTTTCCTCTTTCTGGTTTTTGTTCTAGTCTCCCCGGTTACGACCGGTTTTGCCAGCCTGCCGTCTACATCTGCCAACTATTACCAGGATTACGAACCCCTGCCTGTCCTCGACCTGCCTTTGCCTGCCCCTGTATATTCCATAAATCTCTGAGACTTGAACCAACTGCCTCACGTGTCTGCATCTGGGTCTCATCCTGAGTCATGATACTGGGCTTAATTGGAACAGCAATGATTTATGGTAAAAAAAGACAGAATAGCAAAGTTTACTCATCAAATATTTGGAAACCAATGGTCTGGTGTATAAATATACACTATTTTAAAATGTTTACATTTTAGTCATTTAGCAGACGCTCTTATCCAGAGCGACTTACAGTTAGTGAGTGCATACATTTTTTACATTTACGTCATTTAGCAGACGCTCTTATCCAGAGCGACTTACAGTTAGTGCATACATTATTCTTTTTTTATTTTCATACTGGCCCCCCGTGGGAATCGAACCCACAACCCTGGCGTTGCAAACGCCATGCTCTACCAACTGAGCTACCTCCCTGCCGGCCATTCCCTCCCCTACCCTGGGCCAATTGTGCGCCGCCCCATTGGTCTCCCGGTTGCGGCCGGCTACAGCAGAGCCTGGATTCGAACCAGGATCTCTAGTGGCACAGCTAGCACTGCGATGCAGTGCCTTAGACCACTGCGCCACTCGGGAGATGGAACAATTCCGCACACTATATTATGCAAAGTTAGTATTGATATTATTGAACAATATTTATTCCATTTGCTACTGTACCCTTTAAAGGTAGACTCAGCTAAATGACTTTGCAACAAGCAGCACAGCAGATATTGCAATGAGCGAGATGCAAGACTTCACTCTCACACAGTCACACACAGTATCTGCGCATGTGCATTGGTTTGCTTCACACTGTTCACAGCATGGTAGCCAGAGCACCAAAACAGCGGAGAAGTTGAGCCTCGCGCTTCAATGATCTTAGTTGTTGCGGAAATTAACCCACTATGCGGTTTACCTTCTACGTCATATGGCTGAGTCTACCTTTAAATGAATATCCTAATTCTATGTTACCTCCCCTCTACGGAGAGGTGCATTAATAGGATTTAGAATATTCTCTGCATCTTTGTTAAAAAATATATATATTACAAAATTCATGTTATTGAAACATATGCTGTTTATGTTAGCATTGCAATAATACAACTGCATAATTCAAGTAGGCTGTACTTGGGACTTATATTGAAATAAGTAGGCAAACATACAAGTATAATAGCTAGGATGCTTATGAGCATATTATGTGAGTGTATTATCAACAATTTCATGGGTGTCTTGGCATTGATATCCAAATGCCTGCCTACAAAAATGTACTACACCCCCACAGTTAAGAGTTAACTTGAGGGAGAGTATAGCCTTAGTCATAAAATCAACTTATATAATTTTGACCTACATAAAATCTACCTCTATCATGACTTCTTGGGGCAGCAATGAGTGGCTTATGCAAGATCATTATTTAAATTTCATCTTTAGGTTTAATGGACTGTGAATCATTGGTGTGAGACTATTCGCCCATTTTGTTTTGAAATGCATTGATTATCTGAGTTTAACTGACTAAACATGTTAGTAAGATTGCGTTCTCTGTCATAGGACCATGACAAAAACAAAAAGGGAAGCTGAGGCATTAAATTCTGATGTAAATATTCACTCACGGAATAATATATTATGTTACTTTTGAAAGATTATAGTGAACATCTTACATGTACTTTTCCTGGACTGATAAAAATCAACACCAGCTCAGCAGAATTGTTTTCAGGGTTTGAAGTGCTGCTTGAAGCTGAAAGAAAAGGAAAGATAACATCTTGGGGTTTAAGTAAATTTGGTAGCCTATGCAGAAAGCCATTTTTTGTCCGTGTAGGCATACAAAAATTTCTCAAATGCAAAAACCCCTGATCCTAATCTATGTCACTATGCACAAAGGTCCAAAAGAAACAGATCAGCTGACACGAGGTAAAAGGCATGTGACCTTACAGAGGGGGAAAGCAGATAACCGCCCCTTATGTCACGTTCGTTGACAGATGCGGACCAAGGCGCAGCGTGATAGGCGTACATACTTTATTGAGTGTACACAACACGAACCAAAACAATAAACGAAACGATACGTGAAGTCCTAGGTCATAACACAAACCTTTCGGATCAAGATCCCACAAATAACTAGTGCCAACAGGCTGCCTAAGTATGGTTCCCAATCAAAGACAACGAGCAACAGCTGCCTCTGATCGGGAACCACCCTGGCCAACATAGATCTAAACGATCTAGAATAAACACATAGAAACTACAACATAGAAAATCCACACCCTGGCTCAACATATAAGAGTCCCCAGAGCCAGGGCGTGACACCTTACTAGAGTTGATTAGTGCCACCAGGAGAGGAATGAGAGCGAGAGAGAGAGAGATTTGTTGTAATTGCTGTTAATATGATTACCACTGTCATTATTATTGTCTATTATATTCCTGTCTTTGACCATCATTGTTATATGTTTACTTTAACAATGTAAGTGTTTATTTTCCATGTCAATAAAGTATATATTGAATAGAGAGAGAGAGAGAGAGAGAGAATATCTATCCAACCTACTGTATTGTGTAGCATACTGTAGGCCTATAGTTTAATATTAAGTGTTGCAAGACAAATCCATGTGGAAAATCCTCAGGGAAGCAAACAGTGTTTTTATTTCTGAGTCACTTCCTCCTTCCCTTGGGTGGAGCAAATGAAACCAGGGCAGGTGTATTGTTATGAAAATACTTTCAAAATCACAAAATGGGGGAAATTTGGTATCTGAAAATGTAATTGTTTATTTACTACATCAATTATTTACTACATAAAAATGTTTTAGCCTACATCATAAAGGTCTAGTTTGAATAGATTGGAGTGAACTTGTAGGTCTATCTTGTTCTTACCACATAACAAAAACAGATTTATGAAGTGTAATGTTCTTGGCCAAAACAGGGGTAAAGTTTACAAAATATATAAATATTTACATGTAAAAAATAGCCTTTAATATTTTGTTTATAAACGTGACTATTGTTGGATGCATAATGTTAATGAATCTATTGTTCGTTTTGATTTATCAAAACTAATGGGTTTGTGCAGATGACAATAATCCTGAAAGTTTATAAAAATCCATTACATAATTATCTGTTGTATTTTTTCTTGCCTCGAGTTTACATTGGAGACACAGGTTTCCATGCGTGGACGATTTAATCTGACGTTGCTCAGAGAGCAGGCAACGCAGTGAGAGACAGATTAGTGTGGTCCTCTCTCTCTCTCGAGCCAGTGCTGCGCAAGGGGAAGGAATGCAAGTGTGTGCTCCAGTAAACTAGGCTACTGTTGTCGTCTGAGAAAAGAGTTGACTTTGTGCGTTCTGTGCGCTGGGCTGGGACAGGGACAAGGCGAGGCGCGCGTGTGTGAGCAGAACATGGGTCATCACAACAGTTTACTTAATCATGATCTTCCTCCACATTATGGGACCGTAGGAACGCAGTCTGTGTGATCCCCTTCCGTTATTTGATCGTTTCTGGTTCTGGGAAACTTTGGCCAGCTGTTGAAATGGAGATGATAACTTTCATGTTGGCGAGCCTTGCCCTCCTGAATATCAGGGGCAACATTTTCACCAGGTAAGATTTACCCTAGTATAGGCTACAGCTCTTTTGACTGGGGTTACGGAGGAGACTTTCCCAGAAGCTTTACTAAGGATTTAATTTAATTGAAAAATGCATTTTATTTTTGTTATTTTGGAATAGCCTATATTATTAAATTAGGGACCATTTTTCGATTCAATAATAGCCTACTTTGCCCTTATTTTGTAGGTCAGCTGTTGCTATGTTCTGATTTAATAAGCACATTGAGCCTATAGCATCTGTTTCTGATGTGGCCTAGATAATGTTTTGATGGAAACTAATTCCTAACCTACCTGTTTTGGATTTGTCCAATTTGCGTAAAATGAGCTGATTACAAATAAATTCTAAAACCTGAGGACTTCTCTGCAATAGCAGAGGAATAGCCTACTCAATGCCAACATACTGTATGTAGCCTTTGAGCAGTTAGTCACAGCTTTAGTGCTGTGGGACCAATCATCAACATAGGCACAAATGCTGATCATAAGTTCATAGTAAAGATAAGGAGATAGAGGCAATCGAAAGTGGATATGTGGTATTTAATGTAACATTCTATGATGTGTGATAGATTTGTGTACAATGTCACACCATAACTTAAAATGAGTTGTTAATAACAATGAGATGATTATAATAACAGCGTGTTGTTACATTGTCATTTTGTAATGGATTTTTCATTGCATTGTAATGAAATTGAGTGGTCTTTGTTATAACACAAGTGGAATAAGGAACAGTCCCTATATACACTCTTGTACTTACAAAAATCAGTCTACCCCATAATAACTATACATTGACAATGCAAATACTATGCAATTGCTACCTCCACAAGGTTATTGTAATAGTCAATTTCCATCAATTTTTGCAAGTTGCCTCTGCCAGTATGGTGACATCAGAGTGACACACATCCATCCTGGTTGTGTCATTGCAACAGTCTCTAAACCGTAAACTGTTGAGGTATGTTCAGTTACACAAGTGTTGCAAACTGTCCCAGGTCAAAATGTTGTACAAGGTTGTGAATCCTGGTAGCCTCCTGCCACTCCTGACAACATATACCAGCAGAGGGTGTAATTGTTATTAGAATGTGATCTTTCACATTTTTTTCTGAGATGTGTGTGTGTTTCTAATGAAAATGTCAAATTGAAGATATATTGTCCTCGCTTCGTGATCTTGATGCCTTAGCATTCTTTCTGCCACTATACGATCCCCCACATTTTTCATTTGTGAGTGTTTTGGAGTAGCAATCTGACAGTACCTCATCTCTCATTTCCAAACCTTTTAGAAACAAAATTCAAACATTTTCTTGAACATTGCTACTTGACGATGTGTTTAAAAAAAATGTGAAATGCCAGAATCAGGTCTGGCAAAATATTTCACTACCTTTGGTGTGAGTCACAGCTGTCCATAAATGGATTCAGGTGACATGCACCATAGCCTTGGTTGTGATAATCCTTAGAAGTAACCCACTTACTGGATAAATCCTCTTCACTATAATAATGCATTTACACAGGCAGCTCAATTCTGATCTTTTGCCCAATTATTGACAAAATAGTTGAACTGATTGGTCAAAAGACCAATTAGTGGAAAAAGATCGGAATTGGGCTGCCTTTGTAAACACTGGATAAATCCTCTTCACTGTAAGGCTGCATTTACACAGGCAGCTCAATTCTGATCTTTTGCCCAATTATTGACAAAAAAGTTGATCTGATTGGTCAAAAGACCAATTAATGGAAAAATATTGGAATTGGGCTGCCTGTGTAAATACAGCCTATTTAGGGCAACTGTTTAAATGGCAGACAGTTTTCACTGAAATGTGATCTTACATTTTTTTCTGTCGCATTTTTGTCGTTTTAAAATATTTAACATTTAGGATTAAGGTTTCATATAGTGTGTCCTGTAATGGAGTTTATTTTACTCACACGAGGCCTAGGCCTACTATGTTTTAGTAAAAAAATGGGTGGTTGTTGCAGTACTACTGGAAGTAGTCCAGAGATGCAAAGTTGAAAGATGTTCAAAGAAAAATATCACAAATACTCAAATGTGAGGTTGAATTCATTCTTGTTGGCTTACTGGGCTAGCAGTGGCATAGTCAGTGACCTTTTGCCTTCTCTTGGCAGTCTCTTATGCCCTACTGGAAGACATGGCGGCCCCATAGGTTAGATGCCAAATGGCTGCGGGACCAGCAGTGGAACAAAACACAGTTACACTACATTGGGTTTGTGGTGGAAAGGCCACAGTGCGTAGAGAGAGTTTTCAGCTTAAAGAGGCTTTAGAATGAATTTTTTTTTTTTTTTTTTTTTTTTTTTTTTTGGAAATGACAGAGCTTGTATGTGCCATATCAATGCAATGCCACCATTTCATGCCTGTACAGTTTCTCTACTGATTGACATTTAAAAGGCTGCAGATTTAATTACCCAGCTTTACGTGCTGTCAACATTCAGGATTTACAACAAAAAACGCAAGGATGACTAGTGCTATTCTCTTCTCTGTTCTCAGGTACAAATTGATGTCATTGTATGAAGCTAATTAAGCTTGTTAGTGCTGGGGCTACATTACAAAGCTTTTATATTTCTATCCGAGGCAAGAAAGTCTGCTCCTTTTGTGTTTTGTCTCCTTCACCTCTGTGAAGTGGCTGTATCTGAAATGGCACCCTATTCCCTTTATTGTGCACTAACCATGTCAATAAGTAGTGCACTATATTATAGGGAATAGGGTGCCATTTTGGACATAACCAGTTTGTTATAGCTAGTAAACAGATGGTTAGCGAAGCAGGGCCTCGGGAGATCCTGCTAATGAACTGAAATTAAAGACTAAGAGGAACAATATCGATGGGAAATTGACTTTGAACTCTTTGAACAGAGAGTGGAGGGGTGAGAGAGCGGGCCTCGCACGTTTACAGAAACCCCCTAGAGACCAATCAAACGCTCGGTTCTATTAGCATTTTATGACATCACATTTCCTTTACTGAGGGCATAATGTGTAGCCTGTGGTGTGGTGCTATACACCGCACTGGAGTTACTATAGGTAGACCTACAAGAGCAAGTCAGCATGTAGCCATTAGCCAAGACACCACCACTTTAAACAGGTCCCATCACTTTATTAGTTAGGTTATTAAGTTAGAACACCTAGTTGTTGAAGAGGAAGGCCACAAATGGAGGCACCTCTGGGATATTCCAATATCTATAGCATACCAGTTAGAATGAAGAAATGTATTGGGCATGCACTCTAAATAAGTGGTATGCTACTGTGGATATTGGAATTTAGTCAGGCTGTTTTAATATTTTTCATTTGCTTACATCTTTACAGGACCAACAAAACCAAAATCCAGAGTACTGTAACACACTTTGTTAAACTCTTTGGATTTTGTTTACATGGCATATGGTCTGCACAGCCACATTTCTATTTGACCTCACAGGTTCAGCACATTGTGAGTTTCTAAAAATATGATTTCAATCACTTTCTCATTGCACCCCTTTTGATTTGAACGAAACCTTCCATACATGCCCACAGTAGAAGTGGTCAGAAAGTGACTTTTTGGACCTGAATGCCAAAACATTCAGGAGATAGAAGTGCTCAAAGTTGACCCATTTTGCATACCCCACCCTACCATGAGACATCCATGTGTTCATCACTGAAAAAGATAAATGGTTGAGTTTGATATAATTTGAAAGTGTACAAACAGGGTTGTCAAACTGTTTAATGATAATTCATTAGATAATTTATTTTATTTTAATTATGTCATTTTTTAAGCTTTAATGTCAATTATTCAAGAGTATGCTGTGTCTCAACTGTGTCTCAACCGATGACGGGCACAACACAAACACCTCAGATGTTATAAAATAGCTACACATTTATGAAAATTTGAAAAATCTGAGTTGACACGTTTTTAGATAATTAATGTTAAAGCTTAAAAAACGTTTTTTCTTTTTAAGAAATCATAGAAGAGTTTGGCAACCCTGTTTCTAAGCTTTCAAATGATATCAAACTCAACCGTTTATGTTTTTCAGTGATGAAGACATGGACGTCTCATGGTAGGGTGGGGTATGCAAAATGGGTCAACTTTGAGCACTTCTATCTCCTGAATGTTTTGGCATTCAGGTCCAAAAAGTAACTTTCTGACCACTTCCATCATCGGCAAATATTTATGGAAGGTTTAGTTCAAATCAAAAGGGGTGCAGTCAGAAATGGATTGAAATCATATGGAACGCCCCAACAGCTACCTCTGAATATAGAAGCCGCTAATTAGGCTAGTGATAGACTACAGATGTCGATCACACGGAGCCAGTTCATTTGATGTATTAATTCAGTCAATGTTCTCATCTATTTATGTCATAGGATGTGATTATAACCCAAAAATACAGGCGCAAAAACACATTCCATGGTTTTAAAAGACAAAAGACAAAAATGGCTGGTACATTTTAGGGGTATGTTTCAGTTACTATGTAACGACTATGAACAAAGGGGTAACATATCAAAAGGGCTTTATTTGTTTGAATGTTGTTTGTTGAAGCACCTCTGCATGTTCTGAGTGCTGTCTGTCCTCTTACAATACTCTCTCTTGTCTCTTTTGAAACCAGGGGTCTGTTCAGGAGAGTGCAATGTTACTCAACTTTATTAAACTAGACATGCATTTCTAACACGTATCAATATGATTGTCAGTCAGGTAGAATAAGGATTTTTTTTCTCTATTCATTAAATCTCTAACTGCAACGTTTTGAACATTTTACATCACTAAATACAAAAGTTAGATCAGATTCAGAGTGAGACTCTTGGCCCTGTGTCTAATCAGTGCATCAGTCCAACAGTCCTACAATATATACAGAGCCCTCATAGTAGCGAACACTGCCTCCTGGTGGTCCGTTTCTGTGTGCACCGTGTCCAGTCAGAAGCAGCACATAGAAGATCAGGGTCAGAGTAGGAGTGCTGATCTATGATCAGTTTAGCCTTTTATATTATAATTAATAATATTTCATAGACAAGACGAGATTACATAGATAGGGCCTGATCCTAGATCTGCACTACTACTCTGAGACGCTTCATGAGTATGGGTCTTGAAGCTGAGAACACAAGTCAAGGGTTTATGAACTGCAACTTTAGTCCTGAAATGTGTGGAATATGAAGCTCTCAAGTGAGATAGCTTTGTTCATTATTCCAAAATCCCTACTGGATAATAGGCACTTTATAATAATGTATTATTGTGATAAGTTTGCTATTTTCTTCCATTTCCACCAAGGATAATTGCATGCCCACCGATAGCAAATCTATGTTTAACATGAAAATGCTACTTTCTCCTGTTTAATACTATCTTTGCCTCTCTAGCTTTCTTCCTTCAGGGCTTCTCCAGTGCTGCGGTTGCAGAGTGCTAAAGTGTGCTGTGTTTGTTCCCTATAGGGCCATGCTGAGTGACATTGGGGATTATATAGGTTCAGACATACAAATATCCTGGTTGCCTAATCTGGATGAGTTAATGAAGGGCTATGCGCGAAATTTTCGCCCTGGGATAGGAGGTGAGTATGGGATCTACTGCTCGTGGCATTGGATTGCATTTCACCCCCTCACATTTACAGTCATTCTTAGCATAGCAGGAACCAGGTATATAGGACCTAATCGTTTTGAAAATCAGACTCAAATGATTTTGACTCCTCCCAAATTCATCATATTAAATTCCCCTGCCCCCAAGAAAGTGCATTTTGTCATTTTTAAATCCTATTTGAAATAAATATTTACCCCTATGTAAATAAGATGTTTGAATCTATTAAAAGCATTTGTGTTTGAACGTGACGCAAAAGATTACAAACAAAAGCAATTAAGCATTGGAATTAGTTTGCGGAAGGGATTATTTAAATGATGCTTTGGAAATGGAAGACGTGCGTAGTGTTGCGAGAGAAAAGAAAGGAGCATTGCTGGAGAATGCCTTTGCTAAGAATGCCTGCCAAATGTGAAATATCCAATGTCCACAGCGTTAGATTTCTCAACCTGACAGCTTAACTCAGCTAAGCAGAGGTGAAAAAGCATTGTCGATATAAGAACCACCACCACCACAATGTCAGGCCTTGTGAACCAGCAACAAGGCTACTGCAGCCAACCACCAACACTTCCACACACCTATAGCTCAATATTATGCTCAACAATGATGTAGTCCCACTCTCTCCTTACTTCCTCTTATAAATAAGATAAGATAAAATCTCCCTCATATATTATTTATGTGCTAAGACAGCTACCATAAAGCCCAACTGATGGGCTATCTAAGGCCATTGAAGAATCATATACATCAGTTTGTGGGGTCTTACTCTGTCTATTCAACTCAAATTAGAAGGAAAGTGGTGCTACGATAGGTGTCTAGAATTTATACAAAGAAGTGTAACTGAGCCTCTCACAAAGGGTCACTATTCAAAATGAGCTAGGTTTTAGTGACAGTCTAAGGGATTATGGATTGCAGTTAGTTTTAAAATCCTCCAAAGTGAGTTTCATTGACTTTGACTGTCCTCCCACTTGTCAATGCTGATGACTGCTATCTCTATGGTGGGTAGGAGAATGGCTATAGAATACAATTTGACGTAAATGGTTATGGGATAAGTGCTGAATGGCGGAGAATGGTAATGTATGATTCCTTAATGTTCCGAATAAATAGCCTTTCAGTTCTGCTTCGGTGATCCTGATCTCCCTCCCTTTAGATTTCCTCCAAGTATCCACAATCTCAGCAGCACAAATCATGCTAATCATCGAGCAAACTACAAAAGAATGCTAGCTATGTATGCGCTTCTAAATACAACACCACTGCGCAAGCCCACGAGACCCCCAATGTCATGTTTATGAATGTACATAGTGCTATGTCACTTCCAGTAGAGCAATGTTAAGTTGGGTGGCCGTTGATCCTTATCAAGGGTTGTCTTAGGGAAGGAGGGGTGGAGGGAGGGAGGGAGAGAGAGAGGGAGGGATTGTTTTCTTTTCTCACTTCTTTTCCCACAGGCCCACCCGTGAATGTTGCCATGGCTATTGAAGTAGCCAGTATTGATCACATCTCTGAAGCCAACATGGTAATGTATAAATTCACCTGCAGGCCTTTATACAAAATGGTTGCCATATTTCACTGCTACTGTACTGTTGCAGTAAAACTCAATGTGAAACTACCACTTATGCGTCATCCACATCAGCCAATAGGGATTCAGTCAGAGCATGCATCTTATGAAAGGTATCCTTCCTTCCTCCCTTGAGGTATTCAACAGATTCAACCAGGTTGGATTGGTGAAAAGCAATAGTCTTGTAACCTATATTTCTCTTAACCAATACCGTTCAGATCAGTGATTACCCAAGGGAAGGTATTAAAGGACACATTTGAAAAGTATTGAAACAGGCCCTTTATCCATCTTCTTTTCTCCTAGTTACAGTACTGCCCTAAGTCTCAACGTGATCCACCACTCGGTCTCGTACCAGAGTTGGCAATGCCCTTGGCTCAGCTTTGTCCCTGTGTGTGTCTGTGCCTGTGTGTCTGTCTGTCTGTCTGTGTGTGCATGTGCCTGCTCTTGTTTTTACCGTGTGTTACTGCTTGGCAGGAGTACACCATGACCATTTTCCTGCGTCAGAGCTGGCGGGACGACCGCCTGTCCTACAACCATACCAACAAGACCCTGGGGCTGGACAGCCGCTTCGTGGATAAACTCTGGCTGCCCGACACCTTCATCGTCAACGCCAAGTCCGCCTGGTTCCATGACGTCACCGTGGAGAACAAGCTGATTCGCCTGCAGCCTGATGGGGTCATCCTTTACAGCAGCCGGTTAGGAGGGGGAGAGTGGGGAGGGGAGTGGAATGAGGGGAAGAGGGGGAGGAGAGAGGAGTAGGGGGTAGGGAGGAGAGGGGGGAGGAGGGGGAGAGAAAGTGGAGGGGGAGATGGGAAGAGGAGGTGGAGAGGGGGATGGTTGAGATGAGAAGGGGGAGAGAGGGTAGAAGGGTAAGAGAGAGAGGTGGAGATAATGTGTGAGGGGTAGGAGCATAGATGAAGTAGGAAAGACAGAGGAGAAGGATGAAAGGAGTAGGAGAGATGGAAGGCATGGGGAGGAGGGAGAGTAGAAAATGGTGTGGGCTGGAGAGGCCCTTAAACGATTGATTTGCCGTGGCCTGAAGTTAAGGCTATATAATGCCTAATGATAATGTCAAAGTGAGAATGACTAGGGCCTACCGTTACGGGTCAAGTTACCATTGTGGTTGACGTGGGTGTTTACTAAATGACTTGTTCTCCTCTCAGGATCACCTCGACTGTGGCGTGTGACATGGACCTGACCAAGTACCCCATGGATGAGCAGGAGTGTATGCTGGACCTAGAAAGCTGTGAGTTGACTTGTATTACTAATATAGACTTGTATCTACTTATATGATCTCAATACCTGTAGTCTGTCATGTTTCCTACCACTCTTAACCCTTTGATGCGTATGATCACATATTTGTGATCATTGTTGAGTGGTCCCTGCAGCGTACCATTGCAAATATGTGATTGGAACAGTAGCAACAGAACGTATGAGGCAACAAACGCGTCTAAACAGCATTGTTGTCTGAAAAGCATTTAAAAACTGTTT
This sequence comes from Coregonus lavaretus, assembly GCF_964263955.1. Lineage (NCBI taxonomy): Eukaryota > Metazoa > Chordata > Actinopteri > Salmoniformes > Salmonidae > Coregonus > Coregonus lavaretus. The sequence continues at coordinate 22,887,139 of NC_140009.1, forward strand.
TGTACTGATGGGAAATAAAGGTCTTCAGAACTTTATTCCTCAATTTCACCTTTTATTGTCAAAGATAAATGCAAACTTCCTCATCCAAACATCACACGGAACACATCCACAGCCAAACTCATTCCATAAACCAGTCTAAATAACAGGTTGCGCTGACAAAAAACTAAACATAAGTTAGCGACCTAACAGCTAGACTTGTTTACAATGTACCACATCTCTGGTGAGCACAAGGGATAAATGTAATATTGTTTCGAAAAGAGATGTGTGTCAGCTAAGCCAACAGCAGCTACATTCTTTATGATGGCAGCCATGTTTGTTTATGTTTGACAAGCGAAAACTCCCTAATCCTAGAATGCCATTCACTATAAGACGCAAATAAACAAAGTTAAAGTCAAAGATGGCTGAGCCCATTGCTGGAAAAATATTAACTTAGTTTGGCCACTTTTCAGCACATTACAAATCTTCGATGTACTTGTTACAGTGTATACAAGAAGCGGAGCACATGATTTGACAAGTTGTTTACCGTTTTTGACAAATCACAAAGCAAATAAAATGTTAGCACCTCACAGATCATCACCCCAAATACAAGCCTACTGCCTAGCCTAACCGTAGCGTGAAAGCTAAACAGGAATGACATCATGATTTGGCCTCATATTCTTTCGAGTTCCCAGTTGTCTTGAAAGCACTATAAGTCAGTCGAGTGAACTATCCCTTCACCTCGTTTTGTTATAACATCTTTGGTCTGACAGACGCTTAGGTGACAACCAGAATGCATTGTATGATGTCAACAAACATGGCGCCACACATAGCTGGCAAATAGCTTAGCATTAGCTCATCATAATCAGTACAACCTTCAAAAAAGTATTTTACACACATCATGTGTCCATTAAAATCTATACAAGAATCAGAATGCATGATTTGTCACCAGTACTTGAAAACGTGAATAAAACAGTAAATACATTATGCTCCATACATACATACTGTATGCTACAATAGAAACAACAACACAATATACAGAAAATAAGGCACTTACTTTGATAGGAATGCACACATGTCCAAAGTTATTATTTGTAAGGAAAACAACAATGAAGGCAATGCGGGCGCCAGCCAGAAAATGTGCCAAGGGGAAAAAGTTTTGTACAAGGCCTGTTCTGACTAGAGATGCGCTATGTCTTCATGCTTGAAATGGGCTACTTATTATGTAAAACACCTGATCTCCCAAGTCTGGAACAGTCTCTTATTAAACTTAAGGGATCAAAACCTGTAGGCTGTAGCCTGCTCTACTGAGAAAACAGAAGAGGACAGGAAAACACTTTAGACTACTCCCAGTGTCTGTAGAGCTACATGTCGGCCATAATATAAAGGGAAATTGTGTACCACAAGTACCAAAAGCAAGGCTAGGGTCAATGCCATACACATACATTTAATATTCCAATGATGCTCCATTGTTGTTGGGCCGAATGTTGTTTGTTTGTTGACTGCTTGTTTGTTGACTGTTTGTTTGTTGACTGTTTGTTTGTTGACTGCTTGTTTGTTGACTGTTTGTTTGTTGACTGCTTGTTTGTTGACTGTTTGTTTGTTGACTGTTTGTTTGTTGACTGCTTGTTGACTGCTGGTTTGTTGACTGTTTGTTCCAGATGGCTACTCCTCAGAGGACATTGTGTACCACTGGTCTGAGAGTCAGATACACATCCACGGACTGGACAAACTGGAGCTCTCCCAGTTCACCATCATCGACTACAAATTTGTCACGGAGACGATGAACTTCAAATCCGGTGAGCTTCCCCCACCTATCCTTGTTTTGCTATCACCATGGTTACTGTACTTAACAGCCAGTGGGATGTCTGTGAAATATCTCTTCATTTTTATACAGAGGACTTTTTAACTAATATGTTTTGAACGCAGACACCTCTGAGGGTATCTTCTATGCACGGACAGAATGGCTCATGTTATTCAGAGAAGAGTAGATGATATGTTATGACTTTTTGAATTGGAAAATCTGGTATGGCCAGAGGAGGATGTGCCCCCTCCTCTGAGTCTGGTTCCTCTCAAGATTTGTTCCTTCTAGGGACATTTTCCTTGTAACTTGCTTTTTGGGGTCTTGGTCAGGTTACTGTAGGACTTTGTGACAATTGTTGATATAAAAAGGGCTTTATAAATCATTTTGATTGATTGACTGATTGAAAAGCTAATGCTGGTGTACTTTTTTCACTCCAAGCCGGACGTTTCCCGCGGCTCAGCCTTCGCTTCCAGCTGAGACGTAACAGAGGCGTTTACATCATCCAGTCTTACATGCCCTCCATCCTATTGGTCGCCATGTCCTGGGTATCCTTCTGGATCAGCCAAACAGCAGTCCCGGCTCGGGTATCCCTGGGTTAGTATCACGTTAAGAGTATTCTGTTAGTGATATTGGGGGCGTAGTCTGCAAACTAGTCGGCCTGGAATGCGGCTATTAGCTTGCTGTGGGTATGTTGGTAGAGATATGACAGTGAAAACACAGATTAAATGAGACAGCAATAATTCAAAGTGAACTGAATGCGTCTACTTTTATGTTGTGAAAGATACGTTGACCTAGAATTTGAAGAAAATAAAGTGCATTATCATTGAGAAGTATATTCATAGGAATGTGATATACCTGACGACAAATTATATTTGATTAATGAAAAAGGTGAAACCCTCATCACAGTTCAAGTTGTAGATTCTTATCTTAGGTTGTTTGTGGTGTGTAAACCAAAAACAATCCTTAATAAATATAAAAAAGAGGAAGAAAATGTATTCCATCTTAAAGGTGCAATCAGCAGTTGCTACATCAGTTTTTGGACTTATAAATGAAATATTTGTACCCATTGATTATTGAAGAATATAACTTATACATGCCTCATGAGCTTAGTTCAACTGTCGTACCCCATCAGAACCCAAAATACAAGCTTGTTTTTTACGCCAATGTTTGTAAACAATGTAAATGTAAACAAACACTATATGGCCTCATAACATGGTTAAAACTATACTTTTGATATCATAGGTAGTCAGTCCTTGCATCCATAGCTCTGTCTATGTCATTTTTCCAGCCCCATCCCTCAGCTTTTTACTGAAATAGGGGCGGGGATTACGATTATTGTTTCTACTACTGATTGCCGCTTTAAAAAAGATAGAATTGATTTCACTTTCACTTTTAATTTATTTCACTTAAACGATTCCTCTTTTCTATTCAAAACACAAATGTAATTTCCATATATATTTTGGTAAAGGGATCACCACTGTGCTCACCATGACAACTCTGATGGTGAGCGCCCGCTCGTCCCTCCCCCGAGCCTCAGCCATCAAAGCGCTGGACGTCTACTTTTGGATCTGCTACGTGTTTGTGTTCGCCGCGCTCATCGAGTACGCCTTCGCTCACTACAACGCCGACTACAGGCTCAAAGAGAAGGCCAAGAGCAAGGCCAACAAGATGAGCTCCGAGGTAAGAAGGGAGACCAACGCTTTCCCAACTGGTGTTTCCCAAAGTTTAGTGGTAGGCCCGTTCCTCATTTGACCCATTTGTACCACAACATTCATTCAATGTTCACATAGTGTTCAAGGGACATTGGGTTGACACAATAGGTGCAAAAAATGTGAGTAGGAACCTACAAGCACTTGCATTTTGAACATGCAGAATTTCCTTTGGGTGCCTTTGTTGTGAGGTAAATATACTTCACAAAGGAATTGATTGCCTTTCTCTATTGACATACAGTACCAGTCAAAAGTTTGGACACACTTACTCATTCAAGGGTTTTTCTTTATTTTTACTGTTTTAACCAGACTCAGAGGAGGGGGCACATCCTCCTCTGGCCGTACCAGATATAGAATAATAGTGAAGACATCAAAACTATGAAATATGTTCCACATATGGAATCATGTAGTAACCAAAAAAGTGTTAAACAAATCAAAATATATTTTGTATTTGAGATTCTTCAAATATCCACCCTTTGCCTTGATGACAGCTTTGCACACTCTTGGCATTCTCCCAACCAGCTTCACCTGGAATGCTTTTCCAACAGTCTTGAAGGAGTTCCCACATATGCTGAGCACTTGTTGGCTGCTTTTCCTTCACTCTATGGTCCGACTCATCCCAAACCATCTCAATTGGGTTGAGGTTGGGGGATTGTTGAGGCCAGGTCATCTGATGCAGCACTCCATCACTCTCCTTCTTGGTAAAATAGCCCTTACACAGCCTGGAGGTCTGTTGGGTCATTGTCCTGTTGAAAAACAAATGATAGTCCCACTAAGCCCAAATCAGATGGGATGGCGTATCGCTGCAGAATGCTGTGGTAGCCATGCTTGTTAAGTGTGCCTTGAATTCTAAATAAATCACAGACAGTGTCACCACCAAAGCACCCCCACACCATAACACCTCCTCCTTCATTCTTTACGGTGGGAACTACACATGCAGAGATCATCCGTTCACCCACACTGCGTCTCACAAAGACACAGCTGTTTGAACCAAAAATCTCCCATTTGGACTCCAGACCAAAGGACACATTTCCACCGGTCTAATGTCCATTGCTCGTGTTTCTTGGCCCAAGCAGGTCTCTTCTTATTATTGGTGTCCTTTAGTAGTGGTTTCTTTGCAGCAATTCAACCATGAAGGCCTGATTCACACAGTCCCCTCTGAACAGTTGATGTTGAGATGTGTCTGTTACTTGAACTCTGTGAAGCATTTATTTGGGCTGCAATTTCTGAGGCTGGTAACTCTAATGAACGTATCCTCTGCGGCAGAGGTAACTCTGGGTCTTCCATTCCTTTGGAGGTCCTCATGAGAGCCAGTTTCATCATAGCGCCTAATGGTTTTTGCGACTGCACTTGAAGAAACTTTCAAAGTTCTTGTAATTTTCCGGATTGACTGACCTTCATGTCTTAAAGTAATGATGGACTGTCGTTTCTCTTTGCTTATTTGAGCTGTTCTTGCCATAATATGGACTTGGTCTTTTACCAACAGAACTGATTGGCTCAGACGCGTTAAGAAGGAAAGAAATTCCACAAATTAAGGCACACCTGTTAATTGAAATGTATTCCAGGTGACTACCTCATGAATCTGGTTGAGAGGATGCCAAGTGTGTGCAAAGCTGTCATCAAGGCAAAGGGTGGCTATTTGAAGAATCTAAAATTTAAAATATATTTTGATTTGTTTAACACTTTTTTGGTTACTACATGATTCCATATATGTTATTTCATAGTTTTGATGTCTTCACTATTATTCTACAATGTAAAAAAAATAAAAAATAA